>NW_026599591.1:3014375-3019375 GCF_023634155.1 Falco peregrinus | reverse complement strand
CCCTAACCCTAACCCTAACCCTAACCCTAACCCTAACCCTAACCCTAACCCTAACCCTAAGAGACCTAACCCTAAACGGAACTCAAAACCTCAGCTGTGCATGGCATGTACCTAACCCTAACCCTAACCCTAACCCTTACCCTAACCCTAATCCTAACCCTAACCCTAACCCTAATCCTGACCCTAAGAGGCCTAATACTTGACCTATCTCTAAACTTCAGCTGTGCATGGCATGTACATAACCCTAACCCTAACCCTAACCCTAACCCTAACCCTAACCCTAACACTAAACCTGACCCTAAGACGCCTAACCCAAAACGGAACTCTAAACCTCAGCTGTGCATGGCATGCACTTAACCCTAAACCTAACCCTAACCCTAACCTTAAGCCTAACCCTAACCCTAGACCTAACCCTAATCCTGACAATAAGAAGCCTAACCCTAAACGGAACTCAAAACCTCAGCTGTGCATGGCATGTACCTAACCCTAACCCTAACCCTAACCCTAACCCTAACCCTAACCCTAACCCTAACCCTAATCCTGACCCTAAGAGGCCTAACCCTAAACGGAACTCTAAACCTCAGCTGTGCATGGCATGCACTTAACCCTAAACCTAACCCTAACCCTAACCCTAACTTAAGCCTAACCCTAACTCTAGACCTAACCCTAATCCTGACCCTAAGAGGCCTAACCCTAAACGGAACACTAAACCTCAGCTGTGCATGGCATGTACCTAACCCTAACCCTAACCCTAACCCTAACCCTAACACTAACCCTAACCCTAAGAGGCCTAAACCTAAACGGAACTCTAAACCTCAGCTGTGCATGGCATGTACCTAACCCTAACCCTAACCCTAACCCTAACCCTAACCCTAACCCTAACCCTAACCCTAACCCTAAGAGGCCTGACCCTAAACGCAACTCTAAACCTCAGCTGTGCATGGCATGTACCTAACCCTAACCCTAACCCTAACCCTAACCCTAACCCTAACCCTAACCCTAACCCTAATCCTGACCCTAAGAGGCCTAACCCCAGACGGAACTCTAAACCTAATCTGTGCATGGCATGTAGGTAACCCTAACCCTAACCCTAACTTTAACCCTAAACCTAAACCTAACCCTGACCCTAACCCTAACCCTAAGCCTAAGCCTAAGCCTAACCCTAACCCTAACCCTAACCCTAAACCCTAACCCTAACCCTAACCCTAACCCTAACCCTAACCCTAACCCTAACCCTAACCCTAACACTGACCCTAACCCTAATCCTAAGCCTAAGGCTAAGCCTAACCCTAAACCCTAACCCTAACCCTAACCCTAAGAGGCCTAACCCTAAACGGAACTCTAAACCTCAGCTGTGCATGGCATGTACCTAACCCTAACCCTAACCCTGACCCTAACCCTAACAATGACCCTATGAGACCTAACCCTAAACAGAACTCTAAACCTCAGCTGTGCATGGCATGTACCTAAACGTAACCCTAACCGTAACCCTAACCCTAACCCTAACCCTAACCCTAACACTAACCCTAACCCTAACACTGAACCTAATAGACCTAACCCTAAACGCAACTCTAAACCTCCAGCTGTGCATGGCATGTACTCAACCCTAACCCTAAGCCTAACCCTAACCCTAACCCTAACCCTAACCCTAATCCTGACCCTAAGAGGCCTAACCCTAAACAGAACTCTAAACCTCAGCTGTGCATGGCATGTACATAACCCTAACCCTAACCCTAACCCTAACCCTAACCCTGACCCTAACCCTAACCCTAACCCTAACCCTAACCCTAACCCTAATCCTGACCCTAAGAGGCCTAACCCTAAACAGAACTCTAAACCTCAGCTGTGCATGGCATGTACATAACCCTAACCCTAACCCTAACCCTAACCCTAACCCTGACCCTAACCCTAACCCTAACCCTAACCCTAAGCCTAAGCCTAACCGTGACTCTAAGAGGCCTAACCCAAAACGGAAGTCTAAACCTTCAGCTGTGCATGGAATGTACCTAACCCTAACCCTAACCTTAACCCTAACCCTAACCCTAACCCTAACCCTAACCCTAACCCTAAGAGACCTAACCCAAAACGGAACTCTAAACCTCAGCTGTGCATGGCATGTACTCAACCGTAACCCTAACCCTAACCCTAACCCTAGCCCTAACCCTAACCCTAACCCTAACCCTAACCCTAACCCTAACCCTAACCCTAACCCTAACCCTAACCCTAACCCTAAGAGACCTAACCCTAAACGGAACTCAAAACCTCAGCTGTGCATGGCATGTACCTAACCCTAACCCTAACCCTAACCCTTACCCTAACCCTAATCCTAACCCTAACCCTAACCCTAATCCTGACCCTAAGAGGCCTAACACTTCACCTATCTCTAAACTTCAGCTGTGCATGGCATGTACATAACCCTAACCCTAACCCTAACCCTAACCCTAACCCTAACCCTAAGAGGCCTGACCCTAAACGCAACTCTAAACCTCAGCTGTGCATGGCATGTACGTAACCCTAACCCTAACCCTAACCCTAACCTTAAGCCTAACCCTAACCCTAGACCTAACCCTAATCCTGACAATAAGAGGCCTAACCCTAAACGGGACTCAAAACCTCAGCTGTGCATGGCATGTACCTAACCCTAACCCTAACCCTAACCCTAACCCTAACCCTAACCCTAACCCTAACCCTAAAGCTGACCCTAAGAGGCCTAACCCAAAACGGAACTCTAAACCTCAGCTGTGCATGGCATGCACTTAACCCTAAACCTAACCCTAACCCTAACCCTAACTTAAGCCTAACCCTAACACTGACCCTAACCCTAATCCTGACCCTAAGAGGCCTAACCCTAAACGGAACTCTAAACCTCAGCTGTGCATGGCATGTACCTAACCCTAACCCTAACCCTAACCCTAACCCTAACACTAACCCTAACCCTAAGAGGCCTAAACCTAAACGGAACTCTAAACCTCAGCTGTGCATGGCATGTACCTAACCCTAACCCTAACCCTAACCCTAACCCTAACCCTAACCCTAACCCTAACCCTAACCCTAAGAGGCCTGACCCTAAACGGAACTCTAAACCTCAGCTGTGCATGGCATGTACCTAACCCTAACCCTAACCCTAACCCTAACCCTAACCCTAACCCTAACCCTAATGCTGACCCTAAGAGGCCTAACCCCAGACGGAACTCTAAACCTAATCTGTGCATGGCATGTAGGTAACCCTAACCCTAACCCTAACTTTAACCCTAAACCTAAACCTAACCCTGACCCTAACCCTAACCCTAAGCCTAAGCCTAAGCCTAACCCTAACCCTAACCCTAACCCTAAACCCTAACCCTAACCCTAACCCTAACCCTAACCCTAACCCTAACCCTAACCCTAACACTGACCCTAACCCTAATCCTAAGCCTAAGGCTAAGCCTAACCCTAAACCCTAACCCTAACCCTAACCCTAAGAGGCCTAACCCTAAACGGAACTCTAAACCTCAGCTGTGCATGGCATGTACCTAACCCTAACCCTAACCCTGACCCTAACCCTAACAATGACCCTATGAGACCTAACCCTAAACAGAACTCTAAACCTCAGCTGTGCATGGCATGTACCTAAACGTAACCCTAACCGTAACCCTAACCCTAACCCTAACCCTAACCCTAACACTAACCCTAACCCTAACCCTGAACCTAATAGACCTAACCCTAAACGCAACTCTAAACCTCAGCTGTGCATGGCATGTACTCAACCCTAACCCTAAGCCTAACCCTAACCCTAACCCTAACCCTAACCCTAATCCTGACCCTAAGAGGCCTAACCCTAAACAGAACTCTAAACCTCAGCTGTGCATGGCATGTACATAACCCTAACCCTAACCCTAAACCTAACCCTAACCCTGACCCTAACCCTAACCCTAACCCTAACCCTAACCCTAACCCTAATCCTGACCCTAAGAGGCCTAACCCTAAACAGAACTCTAAACCTCAGCTGTGCATGGCATGTACATAACCCTAACCTTAACCCTAACCCTAACCCTAACCCTGACCCTAACCCTAACCCTAACCCTAACCCTAAGCCTAAGCCTAACCGTGACTCTAAGAGGCCTAACCCAAAACGGAAGTCTAAACCTTCAGCTGTGCATGGAATGTACCTAACCCTAACCCTAACCTTAACCCTAACCCTAACCCTAACCCTAACCCTAACCCTAACCCTAAGAGACCTAACCCAAAATGGAACTCTAAACCTCAGCTGTGCATGGCATGTACTCAACCGTAACCCTAACCCTAACCCTAACCCTAGCCCTAACCCTAACCCTAACCCTAACCCTAACCCTAACCCTAACCCTAACCCTAACCCTAACCCTAACCCTAAGAGACCTAACCCTAAACGGAACTCAAAACCTCAGCTGTGCATGGCATGTACCTAACCCTAACCCTAACCCTAACCCTTACCCTAACCCTAACCCTAACCCTAACGCTAAAGCTGACCCTAAGAGGCCTAACCCAAAACGGAACTCTAAACCTCAGCTGTGCATGGCATGCACTTAACCCTAAACCTAACCCTAACCCTAACCCTAACTTAAGCCTAACCCTAACACTGACCCTAACCCTAATCCTGACCCTAAGAGGCCTAACCCTAAACGGAACTCTAAACCTCAGCTGTGCATGGCATGTACCTAACCCTAACCCTAACCCTAACCCTAACCCTAACCCTGACCCTAAGAGGCCTAACACTTCACCTATCTCTAAACTTCAGCTGTGCATGGCATGTACATAACCCTAACCCTAACCCTAACCCTAACCCTAACCCTAACCCTAAGAGGCCTGACCCTAAACGCAACTCTAAACCTCAGCTGTGCATGGCATGTACTCAACCCTAACCCTAACCCTAACCCTAACTCTAACCCTAACCCTAACACTAAACCTGACCCTAAGACGCCTAACCCAAAACGGAACTCTAAACCTCAGCTGTGCATGGCATGCACTTAACCATAAACCTAACC
>NW_026599591.1:3001875-3004375 GCF_023634155.1 Falco peregrinus | reverse complement strand
CCCTAAGAGACCTAACCCTAAACGGAACTCAAAACCTCAGCTGTGCATGGCATGTACCTAACCCTAACCCTAACCCTAACCCTTACCCTAACCCTAATCCTAACCCTAACCCTAACCCTAATCCTGACCCTAAGAGGCCTAACACTTCACCTATCTCTAAACTTCAGCTGTGCATGGCATGTACATAACCCTAACCCTAACCCTAACCCTAACCCTAACCCTAACCCTAAGAGGCCTGACCCTAAACGCAACTCTAAACCTCAGCTGTGCATGGCATGTACGTAACCCTAACCCTAACCCTAACCCTAACTCTAACACTAACCCTAACACTAAACCTGACCCTAAGACGCCTAACCCAAAACGGAACTCTAAACCTCAGCTGTGCATGGCATGCACTTAACCCTAAACCTAACCCTAACCCTAACCTTAAGCCTAACCCTAACCCTAGACCTAACCCTAATCCTGACAATAAGAGGCCTAACCCTAAACGGGACTCAAAACCTCAGCTGTGCATGGCATGTACCTAACCCTAACCCTAACCCTAACCCTAACCCTAACCCTAACCCTAACCCTAACCCTAACCCTAAAGCTGACCCTAAGAGGCCTAACCCAAAACGGAACTCTAAACCTCAGCTGTGCATGGCATGCACTTAACCCTAAACCTAACCCTAACCCTAACCCTAACTTAAGCCTAACCCTAACACTGACCCTAACCCTAATCCTGACCCTAAGAGGCCTAACCCTAAACGGAACTCTAAACCTCAGCTGAGCATGGCATGTACCTAACCCTAACCCTAACCCTAACCCTAACCCTAACACTAACCCTAACCCTAAGAGGCCTAAACCTAAACGGAACTCTAAACCTCAGCTGTGCATGGCATGTACCTAACCCTAACCCTAACCCTAACCCTAACCCTAACCCTAACCCTAACCCTAACCCTAACCCTAACCCTAACCCTAAGAGGCCTGACCCTAAACGGAACTCTAAACCTCAGCTGTGCATGGCATGTACCTAACCCTAACCCTAACCCTAACCCTAACCCTAACCCTAACCCTAACCCTAATCCTGACCCTAAGAGGCCTAACCCCAGACGGAACTCTAAACCTAATCTGTGCATGGCATGTAGGTAACCCTAACCCTAACCCTAACTTTAACCCTAAACCTAAACCTAACCCTGACCCTAACCCTAACCCTAAGCCTAAGCCTAAGCCTAAGCCTAACCCTAACCCTAACCCTAAACCCTAACCCTAACCCTAACCCTAACCCTAACCCTAACCCTAACCCTAACCCTAACACTGACCCTAACCCTAATCCTAAGCCTAAGGCTAAGCCTAACCCTAAACCCTAACCCTAACCCTAACCCTAAGAGGCCTAACCCTAAACGGAACTCTAAACCTCAGCTGTGCATGGCATGTACCTAACCCTAACCCTAACCCTGACCCTAACCCTAACAATGACCCTATGAGACCTAACCCTAAACAGAACTCTAAACCTCAGCTGTGCATGGCATGTACCTAAACGTAACCCTAACCGTAACCCTAACCCTAACCCTAACCCTAACCCTAACACTAACCCTAACCCTAACCCTGAACCTAATAGACCTAACCCTAAACGCAACTCTAAACCTCAGCTGTGCATGGCATGTACCTAACCCTAACCCTAAGCCTAACCCTAACCCTAACCCTAACCCTAACCCTAATCCTGACCCTAAGAGGCCTAACCCTAAACAGAACTCTAAACCTCAGCTGTGCATGGCATGTACATAACCCTAACCCTAACCCTAACCCTAACCCTAACCCTGACCCTAACCCTAACCCTAACCCTAACCCTAACCCTAACCCTAATCCTGACCCTAAGAGGCCTAACCCTAAACAGAACTCTAAACCTCAGCTGTGCATGGCATGTACATAACCCTAACCTTAACCCTAACCCTAACCCTAACCCTGACCCTAACCCTAACCCTAACCCTAACCCTAAGCCTAAGCCTAACCGTGACTCTAAGAGGCCTAACCCAAAACGGAAGTCTAAACCTTCAGCTGTGCATGGAATGTACCTAACCCTAACCCTAACCTTAACCCTAACCCTAACCCTAACCCTAACCCTAACCCTAACCCTAAGAGACCTAACCCAAAACGGAACTCTAAACCTCAGCTGTGCATGGCATGTACTCAACCGTAACCCTAACCCTAACCCTAACCCTAGCCCTAACCCTAACCCTAACCCTAACCCTAACCCTAACCCTAACCCTAACCCTAAGAGACCTAACCCTAAACGGAACTCAAAACCTCAGCTGTGCATGGCATGTACCTAACCCTAACCCTAACCCTAACCCTTACCCTAACCCTAACCCTAACCCTAACGCTAAAGCTGACCCTAAGAGGCCTAACCCAAAACGGAACTCTAAACCTCAGCTGTGCATGGCATGCACTTAACCCTAAACCTAACCCTAACCCTAACCCTAACTTAAGCCTAACCCTAACACTGACCCTAACCCTAATC
>NW_026599591.1:2919375-2926875 GCF_023634155.1 Falco peregrinus | reverse complement strand
TTAAGCCTAACCCTAACCCTAGACCTAACCCTAATCCTGACAATAAGAGGCCTAACCCTAAACGGAACTCAAAACCTCAGCTGTGCATGGCATGTACCTAACCCTAACCCTAACCCTAACCCTAACCCTAACCCTAACCCTAACCCTAACCCTAAAGCTGACCCTAAGAGGCCTAACCCAAAACGTAACTCTAAACCTCAGCTGTGCATGGCATGCACTTAACCCTAAACCTAACCCTAACCCTAACCCTAACTTAAGCCTAACCCTAACTCTAGACCTAACCCTAATCCTGACCCTAAGAGGCCTAACCCTAAACGGAACTCTAAACCTCAGCTGTGCATGGCATGTACTTAACCCTAACCCTAACCCTAACACTAACCCTAACCCTAAGAGGCCTAAACCTAAACGGAACTCTAAACCTCAGCTGTGCATGGCATGTACCTAACCCTAACCCTAACCCTAACCCTAACCCTAACCCTAACCCTAACCCTGACCCTAAGAGGCCTAACCCAAAACGGAACTCTAAACCTCAGCTGTGCATGGCATGTACGTAACCCTAACCCTAACCCTAACCCTAACCCTAACCCTAACACTAACCCTAACCCTAACCCTTACCCTAACCCTAACCGTAACCCTAACCCTAAACATAACCATAATCCTCACCCTAACCCTAACCCTAACCCTAAGAGACCGAACCCTAAACGGAACTCAAAACCTCAGCTGTGCATGGCATGTACCTAACCCTAACCCTAACCCTAACCCTAACCCTAACCCTAACCCTAACACTGACCCTAACCCTAATCCTAAGCCTAAGCCTAAGACTAAGCCTAACCCTAAACCCTAACCCTAACCCTAACCCTAAGAGGCCTAACCCTAAACGGAACTCTAAACCTCAGCTGTGCATGGCATGTACCTAACCCTAACCCTAACCCTGACCCTAACCCTAACAATGACCCTATGAGACCTAACCCTACACGGAACTCAAAACCTCAGCTGTGCATGGCATGTAGCTAACCCTAACCCTAACCCTAACCCTGACCCTAACCGTAACCCTAAACCTAACCCTAACCTAGAGCTTAACCCTAACCCTAACCATAACCCTAAGGGTCCTAAACCTAAACGGAACTGTAAACCTCAGCTGTGCATGGCATGTACGTAAACGTAAACGTAACCCTAACCCTAACCCTAACCCTAACCCTAACACTAACCCTAACCCTAACCCTAACTTTGATCCTAAGAGTTATAACCCTAAACGGAGCTCTAAACCTCAGCTGTGCATTGCATGTACCTAACGCTAACCCTAACCCTAACCCTAACCCTAACCCTAACCCTAACCCTAACACTGACCCTAACCCTAATCCTAAGCCTAAGCCTAAGCCTAAGCCTAACCCTAAACCCTAACCCTAACCCTAACCCTAACCCTAAGAGGCCTAAGCCTAAACGGAACTCTAAACCTCAGCTGTGCATGGCATGTACGTAACCCTAACCCTAACCCTAACCCTAACCCTAACCCTAGCCCTAACCCTAACCCTGACCCTAAGAGGCCTAACCCCAGACGGAACTCTAAACCTAATCTGTGCATGGCATGTACATAATCCTAACCCTAACCCTAACCCTAACCCTAAACCTAAACCTAACCCTGACCCTAACCCTAACCCTAAGCCTAAGCCTAAGCCTAACCCTAACCCTAACCCTAACCCTAAACCCTAACCCTAACCCTAACCCTAACACTAACCCTAACCATAACGCTAAACCTAACACTAACACTAACCCTAACCCTAACCCTAACCCTGACCCTAATAGACCTAACCCTAAACGCAGCTCTAAACCTCAGCTGTGCATGGCATGTACGTAAACGTAACCCTAACCCTAACCCTAACCCTAACCCTAACCCTAATCCTAACCCTAAACCTAACACTAACCCTAACCCTAACCCTAACCCTGACCCTAAGAGATATAACCCTAAACGGAACTCTAAACCTCAGCTGTGCATGGCATGTACCTAACCCTAACCCTAACCCTGACCCTAACCCTAACCCTAACCCTAACCCTAACCCTAAACCTAACCCTAACCCTGACCCTAACCCTAACAATGACCCTATGAGACCTAACCCTAAACGGAACTCTAAACCTCAGTTGTACATGGCATGTACCTAAACGTAACCCTAACCGTAACCCTAACCCTAACCCTAACCCTAACACTAACCCTAACCCTAACCCTGAACCTAATAGACCTAACCCTAAACGCAACTCTAAACCTCAGCTGTGCATGGCATGTACTCAACCCTAACCCTAACCCTAACCCTAACCCTAACCCTAACCCTAACCCTAATCCTGACCCTAAGAGGCCTAAACCTTGACCTAACTCTAAACCTCAGCTGTGCATGGCATGTACATAACCCTAACCCTAACCCTAACCCTAACCCTAACCCTAACCCTAACCCTAACCCTAAGAGGCCTGACCCTAAACGCAACTCTAAACCTCAGCTGTGCATGGCATGTACCTAACCCTAACCCTAACCCTAACCCTAATCCTAACCCTAACCCTAACCCTAACCCTAACCCTAACCCTAACCCTAACCCTAACCCTTACCCTAAGAGGCCTAACCCCAGACGGAACTCTAAACCTAATCTGTGCATGGCATGTACATAATCCTAACCCTAACCCTAACACTAACCCTAAACCTAAACCTAACCCTGACCCTAACCCTAACCCTAAGCCTAAGCCTAAACCTAAGCCTAACCCTAACCCTAACCCTAAACCCTAACCCTAACCCTAACCCTAACCCTAAGCCTAACCGTGACCCTAAGAGGCCTAACCCTAAACAGAACTCTAAACCTCAGCTGTGCATGGCATGTACATAACCCTAACCCTAACCCTAACCCTAACCCTAACCCTGACCCTAACCCTAACCCTAACCCTAAGCCTAAGCCTAACCCTAACCGTGATTCTAAGAGGCCTAAGCCTAAACGGAACTCTAAACCTCAGCTGTGCATGGCATGTACCTAATCCTAACCCTAACCCTGACCCTAACCCTAACAATGACCCTATGAGACCTAACCCTAAACGGAACTCTAAACCTCAGCTGTGCATGGCATTTACCTAAACGTAACCCTAACCGTAACCCTAACCCTAACCCTAACCCTAACACTAACCCTAACCCTAACCCTGAACCTAATAGACCTAACCCTAAACGCAACTCTAAACCACAGCTGTGCATGGCATGTACTCAACCCTAACCCTAACCCTAACCCTAACCCTAACCCTAACCCTAACCCTAACCCTAACCCTAATCCTGACTCTAAGAGGCCTAACCCTAAAGAGAACTCTAAACCTCAGCTGTGCATGGCATGTCCATAACCCTAACCCTAACCCTAACCCTAACCCTAACCCTGACCCTAACCCTAACCCTAACCCTAACCCTAAGCCTAAGCCTAACCGTGACTTTAAGAGGCCTAACACTAAACGGAACTCTAAACCTCAGCTGTGCATGGCATGTACGTAACCCTAACCCTAACCCTAACCCTAACCCTAACCCTAGCCCTAACCCTAACCCTGACCCTAAGAGGCCTAACCCCAGACGGAACTCTAAACCTAATCTGTGCATGGCATGTACATAATCCTAACCCTAACCCTAACCCTAACCCTAAACCTAAACCTAACCCTCACCCTAACCCTAACCCTAAGCCTAAGCCTAAGCCTAACCCTAACCCTAACCCTAACCCTAAACCCTAACCCTAACCCTAACCCTAACACTAACCCTAACCATAACGCTAAACCTAACACTAACACTAACCCTAACCCTAACCCTAACCCTGACCCTAATAGACCTAACCCTAAACGCAGCTCTAAACCTCAGCTGTGCATGGCATGTACGTAAACGTAACCCTAACCCTAACCCTAACCCTAACCCTAACCCTAATCCTAACCCTAAACCTAACACTAACCCTAACCCTAACCCTAACCCTGACCCTAAGAGATATAACCCTAAACGGAACTCTAAACCTCAGCTGTGCATGGCATGTACCTAACCCTAACCCTAACCCTGACCCTAACCCTAACCCTAACCCTAACCCTAACCCTAACCCTAACCCTGACCCTAACCCTAACAATGACCCTATGAGACCTAACCCTAAACGGAACTCTAAACCTCAGTTGTACATGGCATGTACCTAAACGTAACCCTAACCGTAACCCTAACCCTAACCCTAACCCTAACACTAACCCTAACCCTAACCCTGAACCTAATAGACCTAACCCTAAACGCAACTCTAAACCTCAGCTGTGCATGGCATGTACTCAACCCTAACCCTAACCCTAACCCTAACCCTAACCCTAACCCTAACCCTAACCCTAATCCTGACCCTATGAGGCCTAACCCTAAACAGAACTCTAAACCTCAGCTGTGCATGGCATGTACCTAACCCTAACCCTAACCCTAACCCAAACCCTGACCCTAACCCTAACCCTAACCCTAACCCTAACCCTAAGCCTAACCGTGACCCTAAGAGGCCTAACCCTAAACGGAACTCTAAACCTCAGCTGTGCATGAAATGTACCTAACCCTAACCCTAACCCTAACCCTAACCCTAACCCTAAATGGAACCCTAAGAGACCTAACCCTAAACGGAACTCTAAACCTCAGCTGTACATGGCATGTACTCAACCCTAACCCTAAGGCTAACCCTAACCCTAAGGCTAACCCTAACCCTAACCCTAACCCTAACCCTAACCCTAGCCCTAACCCTAACCCTGACCCTAAGAGGCCTAACCCCAGACGGAACTCTAAACCTAATCTGTGCATGGCATGTAGGTAACCCTAACCCTAACCCTCAACCTAACCCTAAACCTAAACCTAACCCTGACCCTAACCCTAACCCTAAGCCTAAGCCTAAGCCTAAGCCTAACCCTAACCCTAACCCTAAACCCTAACCCTAACCCTAACCCTAACCCTAACCCTAACCCTAACCCTAACACTGACCCTAACCCTAATCCTAAGCCTAAGCCTAAGCCTAACCCTAAACCCTAACCCTAACCCTAACCCTAAGAGGCCTAACCCTAAACGGAACTCTAAACCTCAGCTGTGCATGGCATGTACCTAACCCTAACCCTAACCCTGACCCTAACCCTAACAATGACCCTATGAGACCTAACCCTAAACAGAACTCTAAACCTCAGCTGTGCATGGCATGTACCTAAACGTAACCCTAACCCTAACCCTTACCCTAACCCTACTCCTAACCCTAACCCTATCCCTAATCCTGACCCTAAGAGGCCTAACACTTGACCTATCTCTAAACTTCAGCTGTGCATGGCATGTACATAACCCTAACCCTAACCCTAACCCTAACCCTAACCCTAACCCTAAGAGGCCTGACCCTAAACGCAACTCTAAACCTCAGCTGTGCATGGCATGTACCTAACCCTAACCCTAACCCTAACCCTAACCCTAACCCTAACCCTAACACTAAACCTGACCCTAAGAGGCCTAACCCAAAACGGAACTCTAAACCTCAGCTGTGCATGGCATGCACTTAACCCTAAACCTAACCCTAACCCTAACCCTAACTTAAGCCTAACCCTAAATCTAGACCTAACCCTAATCCTGACCCTAAGAGGCCTAACCCTAAACGGAACTCTAAACCTCAGCTGTGCATGGCATGTACTTAACCCTAACCCTAACCCTAACACTAACCCTAACCCTAAGAGGCCTAAACCTAAACGGAACTCTAAACCTCAGCTCTGCATGGCATGTACCTAACCCTAACCCTAACCCTAACCCTAACCCTAACCCTAACCCTAACCCTGACCCTAAGAGGCCTAATCCAAAACGGAACTCTAAACCTCAGCTGTGCATGGCATGTACGTAACCCTAACCCTAACCCTAACCCTAACCCTAACACTAACACTAACGCTAAGCCTTAACCTAGACCCTAACCCTAACCCTAACCCTAACCCTAACCCTGACCCTAAGAGGCCTAACCCTAAACAAAACTCTAAACCTCAGCTGTGCATGGAATATACCTAACCCTAACTCTAACCCTAACGCTAACACTAACCCTAACCCTAACCCTAACCCTAACCCTAAGAGACCTAACCCTACACGGAACTCAAAACCTAATCTGTGCATGGCATGTACCTAACCCTAACCCTAAATCTAACCCTAACCCTAACCCTAACCCAAACCCTAACCCTAACCCTGACCCTAAGAGGCCTAACCCAAAACGGAACTCTAAACCTCAGCTGTGCATGGCATGTACGTAACCCTAACCCTAACCCTAACCCTAACCCTAACCCTAACCCTAACCCTAACCCTAACCCTTACCCTAACCCTAACCGTAACCCTAACCCTAAACCTAACCATAATCCTCACCCTAACCCTAACCCTAACCCTAAGAGACCGAACCCTAAACGGAACTCAAAACCTCAGCTGTGCATGGCATGTACCTAACGCTAACCCTAACCCTAACCCTAACCCTAACCCTAACACTGACCCTAACCCTAATCCTAAGCCTAAGCCTAAGCCTAAGCCTAACCCTAAACCCTAACCCTAACCCTAACCCTAGGAGGCCTAACCCTAAACGGAACTCTAAACCTCAGCTGTGCATGGCATGTACCTAACCCTAACCCTAACCCTGACCCTAACCCTAACAATGACCCTATGAGACCTAACCCTACACGGAACTCAAAACCTCAGCTGTGCATGGCATGTAGCTAACCCTAACCCTAACCCTAACCCTGACCCTAACCCTAACCCTAAACCTAACCCTAACCTAGAGCTTAACCCTAACCCTAACCATAACCCTAAGGGTCCTAAACCTAAACGGAACTGTAAACCTCAGCTGTGCATGGCATGTACGTAAACGTAAACGTAACCCTAACCCTAACCCTAACCCTAACCCTAACACTAACCCTAACCCTAACCCTAACTTTGACCCTAAGAGTTATAACCCTAAACGGAGCTCTAAACCTCAGCTGTGCATTGCATGTACCTAACGCTAACCCTAACCCTAACCCTAACCCTAACCCTAACCCTAACCCTAACACTGACCCTAACCCTAATCCTAAGCCTAAGCCTAAGCCTAAGCCTAACCCTAAACCCTAACCCTAACCCTAACCCTAACCCTAAGAGGCCTAAGCCTAAACGGAACTCTAAACCTCAGCTGTGCATGGCATGTACGTAACCCTAACCCTAACCCTAACCCTAACCCTAACCCTAGCCCTAACCCTAACCCTGACCCTAAGAGGCCTAACCCTTGACGGAACTCTAAACCTAATCTGTGCATGGCATGTACATAATCCTAACCCTAACCCTAACCCTAACCCTAAACCTAAACCTAACCCTGACCCTAACCCTAACCCTAAGCCTAAGCCTAAGCCTAACCCTAACCCTAACCCTAACCCTAAACCCTAACCCTAACCCTAACCCTAACACTAACCCTAACCATAACGCTAAACCTAACACTAACACTAACCCTAACCCTAACCCTAACCCTGAC
>NW_026599591.1:2886875-2889375 GCF_023634155.1 Falco peregrinus | reverse complement strand
CCTAAGAGACCTAACCCTAAACGGAACTCAAAACCTCAGCTGTGCATGGCATGTACCTAACCCTAACCCTAACCCTAACCCTAACCCTAACCCTAACCCTAACCCTAACCGTAAGAGACCTAACCCTAAACGGAACTCAAAACCTCAGCTGTGCATGGCATGTACCTAACCCGAACCCTAACCCTAACCCTAACCCTAACCCTAACCCTAACCCTAACCCTAACCCTAACCCTAACCCTAACCCTAACCCTAACCCTAACCCTAACCCTAACCCTAACCCTAAGAGACCTAACACTAAACGGAACTCTAAACCTCAGCTGTGCATGGCATGCACCTAACCCTAACCCTAACCCTAACCCTAAGAGACCTAACCCTAAACGGAACTCTAAACCTCAGCTGTGCATGGCATGTACCTAACCCTAACCCTAACCCTAACCCTAACCCTAACCCTAATCCGGACCCTAAGAGGCCTAACCCTAAACGGAACTCTAAACCTCAGCTGTGCATGGCATGTTCATAACCCTAGCCCTAACCCTAACCGTAACCTTAACCGTAACTCTAAGAGACCTATCACTAAACGGAACTCTAAACCTCAGCTGTGCATGGCATGTACCTAACCCTAACCCTAACCCTAACCCTAACCCTAACCCTAACCCTAACCCTAACCCTAACCCTAACCGTAACCCTAACCCTAACCGTAACCCTAACCCTAACCCTAACCCTAACCCTAACCCTATCCCTAAACCTAACCCTAACCCTAACCCTAACCCTAAGAGACCTAACCCTAAACGGAACTCTAAACCTCAGCTGTGCATGGCATGTACCTAACCCTAACACTAACCCTAACCCTAACCCTAACCCTAACCCTAAGAGACCTAACCCTAAACGGAACTCAAAACCTCAGCTGTGCATGGCATGTACCTAACCCGAACCCTAACCCTAACCCTAACCCTAACCCTAACCCTAACCCTAACCCTAACCCTAACCCTAACCCTAACCCTAACCCTAACCCTAACCCTAAGAGACCTAACACTAAACGGAACTCTAAACCTCAGCTGTGCATGGCATGCACCTAACCCTAACCCTAACCCTAACCCTAAGAGACCTAACCCTAAACGGAACTCTAAACCTCAGCTGTGCATGGCATGTAGGTAACCCTAACCCTAACCCTAACCCTAACCCTAACCCTAACCCTATCCCTAACCCTAACCCTAACCCTAACCCTAAGAGACCTAATCCTAAACGGAACTCAAAACCTCAGCTGTGCATGGCATGTAGGTAACCCTAACCCTAACCCTAACCCTAACCCTAACCCTAACCCTAACCCTAACCCTAACCCTAACCCTAACCCTAACCCTAACCCTAACCCTAACCCTAACCCTAACCCTAACCCTAACCCTAAGAGACCTAACCCTAAACGGAACTCAAAACCTCAGCTGTGCATGGCATGTACTCAACCCTAACCCTGAGGCTAACCCTAACCCTGATGCTAACCCTAACCCTAACCCTAACCCTAACCCTAACCCTAACCCTAAGAGACCTAACCCTAAACGGAACTCAAAACCTCAGCTGTGCATGGCATGTACCTAACCCTAACCCTAACCCTAACCCTAACCCTAACCCTAACCCTAACCCTAACCCTAACCCTAACCCTAACCCTAACCCTAACCCTAACCCTAACCGTAACCCTAAGAGACCTAACCCAAAACGGAACTCAAAACCTCAGCTGTGCATGGCATGTACCTAACCCTAACCCTAACCCTACCCTAACCCTAACCCTAACCCTAATCCTAACCCTAACCCTAACGCTAACCCTAATCCTGACCCTAAGAGGCCTAACCCTAAACGGATCTCTAAACCTCAGCTGTGCATTGCATGTGCATAACCCTAACCCTAACCCTAACCCTAACCCTAACCCTAACCCTAACCCTAATCCCAACACTTACCCTAAGAGACCTAACCCTAAACGGAACTCAAAACCTCAGCTGTGCATGGCATGTACCTAACCCTAACCCTAACCCTAACCCTAACCCTAACCCTAACCCTAACCGTAAGAGACCTAACCCTAAACGGAACTCAAAACCTCAGCTGTGCATGGCATGTACCTAACCCGAACCCTAACCCTAACCCTAACCCTAACCCTAACCCTAACCCTAACCCTAACCCTAACCCTAACCCTAACCCTAACCCTAACCCTAACCCTAACCCTAACCCTAACCCTAACCCTAACCCTAAGAGACCTAACACTAAATGGAACTCTAAACCTCAGCTGTGCATGGCATGCACCTAACCCTAACCCTAACCCTAACCCTAAGAGACCTAACCCTAAACGGAACTCTAAACCTCAGCTGTGCATGGCATGTACCTAACCCTAACCCTAACCCTAACCCTAACCCTAACCCTAATCCGGACCCTAAGAGGCCTAACCCTAAACGGAACTCTAAACCTCAGCTGTGCATGGCATGTTCATAACCCTAGCCCTAACCCTAACCGTAACCTT
>NW_026599591.1:2869375-2871875 GCF_023634155.1 Falco peregrinus | reverse complement strand
CCTAACCCTAACCCTAACCCTACCCCTAACCCTAACCCTAACCCTAACCGTAACCCTAAGAGACCTAACACTAAACGGAACTCTAAACCTCAGCTGTGCATGGCATGTACCTAACCCTAACCCTAACCCTAACCCTAACCCTAACCCTAACCCTAACCCTAACCCTAACCCTAACCTTAACCCTAAGAGACCTAACCCTAAACGGAACTCTAAACCTCAGCTGTGCATGGCATGTACCTAACCCTAACCCTAACCCTAACCCTAACCCTAACCCTAACCCTAACCCTAACCCTAACCCTAAGAGACCTAACCCTAAACGCAACTCTAAACCTCAGCTGTGCATGGCATGTACCTAACCCTAACCCTAACCCTAACCCTAACCCTAATCCTAACCCTTACCCTAACCCTAAGAGACCTAACCCTAAACGGAACTCAAAACCTGAGCTGTGCATGGCATGTACCTAACCCTAACCCTAACCCTAACCCTAACCCTAACCCTAACGCTAACCCTAATCCTGACCCTAAGAGGCCTAACCCTAAACGGAACTCTAAACCTCAGCTGTGCATTGCATGTGCATAACCCTAACCCTAACCCTAACCCTAACTCTAACCCTAAGAGGCCTAACCCTAAACGGAACTCAAAACCTCAGCTGTGCATGGCATGTAGGTAACCCTAACCCTAACCGTAACCCTAACCCTAACCGTAACCCTAACCCTAACCCTAACATTAACCCTAACCCTAACCCTAACCCTAACCCTAACCCTAACCCTAAAAGACCTAACCCTAAACGGAACTCTAAACCTCAGCTGTGCATGGCATGTACCTAACCCTAACCCTAACCCTACCCTAACCCTAACCCTAACCCTAACCCTAACCCTAACGCTAACCCTAATCCTGACCCTAAGAGACCTAACCCTAAACGGAACTCAAAACCTCAGCTGTGCATGGCATGTACCTAACCCTAACCCTAACCCTAACCCTAACCCTAACCCTAACCCTAAGAGACCTAAACCTAAACGGAACTCTAAACCTCAGCTGTGCATGGCATGTACCTAACCCTTACCCTAACCCTAACCCTAACCCTAACCCTAACCCTAACCCTAACCCTAACCCTAATCCTAATCCTGACCCTAAGAGACCTAACCCTAAACGGAACTCAAAACCTCAGCTGTGCATGGCATGTACCTAACCCTAACCCTAACCCTAACCCTAACCCTAAGAGACCTAAACCTAAACGGAACTCTAAACCTCAGCTGTGCATGGCATGTACCTAACGCTTACCCTAACCCTAACCCTAACCCTAACCCTAACCCTAACCCTAACCCTAACCCTAACCCTAACCATAAGAGACCTAACCTAAACGGAACACAAAACCTCAGCTGTGCATGGCATGTACCTAACCCTAACCCTAACCCTAACTCTAACCCTAACCCTAACCCTAACCCTAATCCTAACCCTAACCCTAACCCTAATCCTGAACCTAAGAGGCCTAACCCTAAAAGGAACTCTAATCCTCAGCTGTGCATGGCATGAACTTAACCCTAACCCTAACCCTAACCCTAACCCTAACCCTAACCCTAACCCTAACCCTAAGAGACCTAACCCTAAACGGAACTCAAAACCTCAGCTGTGCATGGCATGTACCTAACCCTAACCCTAACCCTAACCCTAACCCTAACCCTAATCCTGACCCTAATCCTAACCCTAACCCTAACCCTAATCCTGAACCTAAGAGGCCTAACCCTAAAAGGAACTCCAATCCTCAGCTGTGCATGGCATGAACTTAACCCTAACCCTAACCCTAACCCTAACCCTAACCCTAACCCTAACCCTAAGAGACCTAACCCTAAACGGAACTCTAAACCTCAGCTGTGCATGGCATGTACCTAACCCTAACCCTAACCCTAACCCTAACCTTAACCCTAACCCTAACCCTAACCCTAACCCTAAGAGACCTAACCCTAAACGCAACTCTAAACCTCAGCTGTGCATGGCATGTACCTAACCCTAACCCTAACCCTAACCCTAACCCTAATCCTAACCCTTACCCTAACCCTAAGAGACCTAACCCTAAACGGAACTCAAAACCTGAGCTGTGCATGGCATGTACCTAACCCTAACCCCAACCCTACCCTAACCCTAACCCTAACCCTAACCCTAACCCTAACCCTAACCCTAACCCTAACGCTAACCCTAATCCTGACCCTAAGAGGCCTAACCCTAAACGGAACTCTAAACCTCAGCTGTGCATTGCATGTGCATAACCCTAACCCTAACCCTAACCCTAACCGTAACCCTATGAGACCTAACCCTACACGGAACTCAAAAACTCAGCTGTGCATGGCATGTACCTAACCCTAACCCTAACCCTAACCCTAACCCTAACCGTAACCCTAAGAGACCTAACACTAAACGGAACTCTAAACCTCAGCTGTGCATGGCATGTACCTAACCCTAACCCTAACCCTAACCCTAACCCTAACCCTAACCTTAACCCTA
>NW_026599591.1:2864375-2866875 GCF_023634155.1 Falco peregrinus | reverse complement strand
ACTCTAAACCTCAGCTGTGCATGGCATGTACCTAACCCTAACCCTAACCCTAACCCTAACCCTAACCCTAACCCTAACCTTAACCCTAAGAGACCTAACCCTAAACGGAACTCTAAACGTCAGCTGTGCATTGCATGTGCATAACCCTAACCGTAACCCTAACCGTAACCCTAACCCTAACCCTAACCCTAACCCTAACCCAAATCCAGACCCTAAGAGGCCTAACCGTAAACGGAACTCTAAACCTCAGCTGTGCATGGCATGTCCATAACCCTAACCCTAACCCTAACCCTAACCCTAACCCTAACCCTAACCCTAACTCTAACCCTAATCCTAACCCTAAAAGACCTAACCCTAAACGGAACTCTAAACCTCAGCTGTGCATGGCATGAACTTAACCCTTACCCTAACCCTAACCCTAACCCTAACCCTAACCCTAACCCTAACCCTAACCCTAACCCTAAGAGGCCTAACCCTAAACGGAGCTCTAAACCTCAGCTGTGCATGGCATGTAGGTAACCTTAACCCTAACCCTAACCCTAACCCTAACCCTAACCGTAACCCTAACCCTAACCCTAACCCTAACCCTAACCCTAACCCTAACCCTACCCCTAACCCTAATCCTGACCCTAAGAGGCCTAACCCTAAACGGAACTCTAAACCTCAGCTGTGCATTGCATGTGCATAACCCTAACCCTAACCCTAACCCTAAGCCTAACCCTAACCCTAACCCTAACCCTAAACCTAACCCTAAGCGACCTAACCCTAAACGGAACTCAAAACCTCAGCTGTGCATGGCATGTACCTAACCCTAACCCTAACCCTAACGCTAACCCTAATCCTGACCCTAAGAGGCCTAACCCAAAACGGAACTCTAAACCTCAGCTGTGCATTGCATGTGCATAATCCTAACCCTAACCCTAACCCTAACCCTAACCCTAACCCTAACCGTAACCCTAAGAGACCTAACCCTAAACGGAACTCAAAACTTCACCTGTGCATGGCATGTACCTAACCCTAACCCTAACCCTACCCTAACCCTAACCCTAACCCTAACCCTAACCCTAACCCTAACCCTAACCCTAACGCTAACCCTAATCCTGACCCTAAGAGGCCTAACCCTAAACGGAACTCTAAACCTCAGCTGTGCATTGCATGTGCATAACCCTAACCCTAACCCTAACCCTAACCCTAACCCTAACCCTAACCCTAACCCTAACCCTAACCGTAATCCTAAGAGACCTAACCCTAAACGGAACTCTAAACCTCAGCTGTGCATGGCATGTACCTAACCCTTACCCTAACCCTAACCCTAACCCTAAACCTAACCCTAACCCTAACCCTAACCCTAACCCTAACCATAAGAGACCTAACCCTAAACGGAACTCAAAACCTCAGCTGTGCATGGCATGTACCTAACCCTAACCCTAACCCTAACTCTAAACCTAACCCTAACCCTAACCCTAATCCGAACCCTAACCCTAACCCTAATCCTGAACCTAAGAGGCCTAACCCTAAAAGGAACTCTAAACCTCAGCTGTGCATGGCATGAACTTAACCCTAAGCCTAACCCTAACCCTAACCCTAACCCTAACCCTAACCCTAACCCTAAGAGACCTAACCCTAAACGGAACTCTAAACCTTCAGCTGTGCATGGCATGTACCTAACCCTAACCTTACCCTAACCCTAACCCTAACCCTAACCCTAACCCTAAGAGACCTAACCCTAAACGCAACTCTAAACCTCAGCTGTGCATGGCATGTACCTAACCCTAACCCTAACCCTAACCCTAACCCTAACCCTAACCCTAACCCTAACCCCAACCCTAACCCTAACCCTAAGAGACCTAACCCTAAACGGAACTCAAAACCTCTGCTGTGCATGGCATGTACCTAACCCTAACCCTAACCCTACCCTAACCCTAACCCTAACCCTAACCCTAACGCTAACCCTAATCCTGACCCTAAGAGGCCTAACCCTAAACGGAACTCTAAACCTCAACTGTGCATGGCATGAACTTAACCCTAACCCTAACCCTAACCCTAACCCTAACCCTAACCCTAACCCTAACCCTAACCCTAACCCTAACCCTAATCCTGATCCTAAGAGGCCTAACCCTAAACGGATCTCTAATCCTCAGCTGTGCATTGCATGTGCATAACCCTAACCCTAACCCTAACCCTAACCCTAACCCTAACCCTAATCCTAACCCTTACCCTAACCCTAAGAGACCTAACCCTAAACGGAACTCAAAAACTCAGCTGTGCATGGCATGTACCTAACCCTAACCCTAACCCTAACCCTAACCCTAACCGTAACCCTAAGAGACCTAACACTAAACGGAACTCTAAACCTCAGCTGTGCATGGCATGTACCTAACCCTAACCCTAACCCTAACCCTAACCCTAACCCTAACCCTAACCTTAACCCTAAGAGACCTAACCCTAAACGGAACTCTAAACCTCAGCTGTGCATGGCATGTACCTAACCCTAAACCTA
>NW_026599591.1:2836875-2841875 GCF_023634155.1 Falco peregrinus | reverse complement strand
TAATCCTAACCCTAACCCTAACCCTAATCCTGAACCTAAGAGTCCTAACCCTAAAAGGAACGCTAATCCTCAGCTGTGCATGGCATGAACTTAACCCTAACCCTAACCCTAACCCTAACCCTAACCCTAACCCTAACCCTAACCCTAAGAGACCTAACCCTAAACGGAACTCTAAACCTCAGCTGTGCATGGCATGTACCTAACACTAACCCTAACCCTAACCTTAACCCTAACCCTAACCCTAACCCTAACCCTAACCCTAACCCTAACTTTAACCCTAAGAGACCTAACCCTAAACGGAACTCAAAACTTCAGCTGTGCATGGCATGTACCTAACCCTAACCCTAACCCTACCCTAACCCTAACCCTAACCCTAACCCTAACCCTAACCCTAACCCTAACCGTAACCCTAAGAGACCTAACCCTAAACGGAACTCAAAACCTCAGCTGTGCATGGCATGTACCTAACCCTAACCCTAACCCTAACCCTAACCCTAACCCTAACCCTAGGAGACCTAACCCTAAACGGAACTCTAAACCTCAGCTGTGCATGGCATGTGCATAACCCTAACACTAACCCTAACCCTAACCCTAACCGTAACCCTAAGAGACCTAACCCTAAACGGAACTCTAAACCTCAGCTGTGCATGGCATGTACCTAACCCTTACCCTAACCCTAACCCTAACCCTAACCCTAAAAGACCTAACCCTAAACGAAACTCTAAACCTCAGCTGTGCATGGCATGTACCTAACCCTAACCCTAACCCTAACACTAACCCTAACCCTAACTCTAACCCTAAGAGCCCTAACCCTAAACGGAACTCAAAACCTCAGCTGTGCATGGCATGTAGGTAACCCTAACCCTAACCGTAACCCTAACCCTAACCCTAACATTAACCCTAACCCTAACCCTAACCCTAAACCTAACCCTAACCCTAAGAGACCTAACCCTAAACGGAACTCAAAACCTCAGCTGTGCATGGCATGTACCTAACCCTAACCCTAACCCTAACGCTAACCCTAATCCTGACCCTAAGAGGCCTAACCCAAAACGGAACTCTAAACCTCAGCTGTGCATTGCATGTGCATAACCCTAACCCTAACCCTAACCCTAACCCTAACCCTAACCCTAACCCTAACCGTAACCCTAAGAGACCTAACCCTAAACGGAACTCAAAACCTCAGCTGTGCATGGCGTGTGCATAACCCTAACCCTAACCCTAACCCTAACCCTAACCCTAACCCTAACCCTAACCGTAACCCTAAGAGACCTAACCCTAAACGGAACTCTAAACCTCAGCTGTGCATGGCATGTACCTAACCCTTACCCTAACCCTAACCCTAACCCTAAACCTAACCCTAACCCTAACCCTAACCCTAACCCTAACCATAAGAGACCTAACCCTAAACGGAACTCAAAACCTCAGCTGTGCATGGCATGTACCTAACCCTAACCCTAATCCTAACTCTAAACCTAACCCTAACCCTAACCCTAATCCGAACCCTAACCCTAACCCTAATCCTGAACCTAAGAGGCCTAACCCTAAAAGGAACTCTAAACCTCAGCTGTGCATGGCATGAACTTAACCCTAACCCTAACCCTAACCCTAACCCTAACCCTAACCCTAACCCTAACCCTAACCCTAACCCTAAGAGACCTAACCCTAAACGCAACTCTAAACCTCAGCTGTGCATGGCATGTACCTAACCCTAACCCTAACCCTAACCCTAACCCTAACCCTAACCCTAACCCTAAGAGACCTAACCCTAAACGCTACTCTAAACCTCAGCTGTGCATGGCATGTACCTAACCCTAACCCTAACCCTAACCCTAACCCTAACCCTAACCCTAACCCTAAGAGACCTAACCCTAAACGGAACTCAAAACCTCAGCTGTGCATGGCATGTACCTAACCCTAACCCTAACCCTACCCTAACCCTAACCCGAACCCTAACCCTAACGGTAACCCTAATCCTGACCCTAAGAGGCCTAACCCTAAACGGAACTCTAAACCTCAGCTGTGCATGGCATGAACTTAACCCTAACCCTAACCCTAACCCTAACCCTAACCCTAACCCTAACCCTAACCCTAATCCTGACCCTAAGAGGCCTAACCATAAACGGAACTCTAAACCTCAGCTGTGCATTGCATGTGCATAACCCTAACCCTAACCCTAACCCTAACCCTAACCCTAACCGTAATCCTAACCCTTACCCTAACACTAAGAGACCTAACCCTAAACGGAACTCAAAACCTCAGCTGTGCATGGCATGTGCATAACCCTAACCCTAACCCTAACCCTAACCCTAACCCTAACCCTAACCTTAACCCTAAGAGACCTAACCCTAAACGGAACTCTAAACCTCAGCTGTGCATGGCATGTACCTAACCCTAACCCTAACCCTAACCCTAACCCTAACCCTAACCCTAACCCTAAACCTAACCCTAACCCTAACCGTGACCCTAAGAGACCTAACCCTAAACGGAACTCAAAACCTCAGCTGTGCATGGCATGTACCTAACCCTAACCCTAACCCTAACCCTAACCCTAACCCTAACCCTAACCCTAACCCTAACCCTAACCCTAACCCTAACCCTAATCCTGTCCCTAAGAGGCCTAACCATAAACGGAACTCTAAACCTCAGCTGTGCATTGCATGTGCATAACCCTAACCCTAACCCTAACCCTAACCCTAATCCTAACCCTTACCCTAACCCTAAGAGGCCTAACCCTAGACGGAACTCTAAACCTCAGCTGTGCGTGGCATGTACCTAACCCTAACCCTAACCCTAACCCTAACCCTAATCCTAACCCTTACCCTAACCCTAAGAGGCCTAACCCTAAACGGAACTCTAAACCTCAGCTGTGCATGGCATGTAGGTAACCCTAACCCTAACCCTAACCCTAACCCTAACCCTAACCCTAACCCTAACCGTAACCCTAAGAGACCTAACCCTACACGGAACTCAAAACCTCAGCTGTGCATGGCATGTGCATAACCCTAACCCTAACCCTAACCCTAACCCTTACCCTAACCCTAACCCTAAGAGACCTAACCCTAAACGGAACTCTAAACCTCAGCTGTGCATGGCATGTACCTAACCCTTACCCTAACCCTAACCCTAAACCTAACCCTAAACCTAACCCTAACCCTAACCCTAACCCTAACCCTAACCCTAACCATAAGAGACCTAACCCTAAACGGAACTCAAAACCTCAGCTGTGCATGGCATGTACCTAACCCTAACCCTAACCCTAACCCTAACCCTAATCCTAACCCCTACCCTAACCCTAAGAGACCTAACCCTAAACGGAACTCAAAACCTCAGCTGTGCATGGCATGTACCTAACCCTAACCCTAACCCTAACCCTAACCCTAACCCTAACCCTAACCCTAACCCTAACCCTAACCCTAATCCTGACCCTAAGAGGCCTAACCCTAAACGGATCTCTAAACCTCAGCTGTGCATTGCATGTGCATAACCCTAACCCTAACCCTAACCCTAACCCTAACCCTAACCCTAATCCTAACCCTTACCCTAACCCTAAGAGACCTAACCCTAAACGGAACTCAAAACCTGAGCTGTGCATGGCATGTACCTAACCCTAACCCTAACCCTAACCCTAACCCTAATCCTAACCCTTACCCTAACCCTAAGAGGCCTAACCCTAAACGGAACTCTAAACCTCAGCTGTGCATGGCATGTAGGTAACCCTAACCCTAACCCTAACCCTAACCCTAACCCTAACCCTAACCGTAACCCTAAGAGACCTAACCCTACACGGAACTCAAAACCTCAGCTGTGCATGGCATGTGCATAACCCTAACCCTAAACCTAACCCTAACCCTAACCCTAACCCTAACCCTAACCCTAAGAGACCTAACCCTAAACGGAACTCTAAACCTCAGCTGTGCATGGCATGTACCTAACCCTTACCCTAACCCTAAACCTAACCCTAAACCTAACCCTAACCCTAACCCTAACCCTAACCCTAACCCTAACCATAAGAGACCTAACCCTAAACGGAACTCAAAACCTCAGCTGTGCATGGCATGTACCTAACCCTAACCCTAACCCTAACTCTAAACCTAACCCTAACCCTAACCCTAATCCAAACCCTAACCCTAACCCTAATCCTGAACCTAAGAGGCCTAACCCTAAAAGGAACTCTAAACCTCAGCTGTGCATGGCATGAACTTAACCCTAACCCTAACCCTAACCCTAACCCTAACCCTAACCCTAACCCTAACCCTAACCCTAACCCTAAGAGACCTAACCCTAAACGCAACTCTAAACCTCAGCTGTGCATGGCATGTACCTAACCCTAACCCTAACCCTAACCCTAACCCTAACCCTAACCCTAACCCTAAGAGACCTAACCCTAAACGCAACTCTAAACCTCAGCTGTGCATGGCATGTAGGTAACCCTAACCCTAACCCTAACACTAACCCTAACCCTAACCCTAGGAGACCTAACCCTAAACGGAACTCTAAACCTTAGCTGTGCATGGCATGTACCTAACCCTAACCCTAACCCTAACCCTAACCCTAACCCTAACCCTAACCCTAACCCTAACCCTAAGAGGCCTAACCCTAAACGGAACTCTAAACCTCAGCTGTGCATGGCATGTGCATAACCCTAACCCTAACCCTAACCGTAACCCTAACCGTAACCCTAAGAGGCCTAAACCCTAAACAGAACTCAAAACCTCAGCTGTGCATGGCATGTAGGTAACCCTAACCCTAACCCTAACCCTAACCCTAACCCTAACCCTAATCCTGACCCTATGAGGCCTAACCCTAAACGGAACTCTAAACCTTTAGCTGTGCATGGCATATGCATAACCCTAACCCTAACCCTAACCCTAACCGTAACCCTAAGAGACCTAACACTAAACGGAACTCTAAACCTCAGCTGTGCATGGCATGTACCTAACCCTAACCCTAACCCTAACCCTAACCCTAACCCTAAAAGACCTAACCCTAAACGGAAC
>NW_026599591.1:2799375-2804375 GCF_023634155.1 Falco peregrinus | reverse complement strand
AACCATAACCCTAACCCTAACCCTAACCCTAAAAGACCTAACCCTAAACGGAACTCTAAACCTCAGCTGTGCATGGCATGTAGGTAACCCTAACCCTAACCCTAACCCTAACCCTAACCCTAACCCTAACCCTTACCCTAACCCTAAGAGACCTAACCCTAAAAGGAACTCAAAACCTCAGCTGTGCTTTGCATGTACCTAACCCTAACCCTAACCGTAACCCTAACCCTAACCCTAACCCTTACCCTAACCCTAAGAGGCCTAACCCTAAACGGAACTCAAAACCTCAGCTGTGCATGGCATGTACCTAACCCTAACCCTAACCCTAACCCTAACCCTAACCCTAACCCTAACCCTAACCCTAACCCTAACCCTAACCCTAATCCTGACCCTAAGAGGCCTAACCCTAAATGGATCTCTAAACCTCAGCTGTGCATTGCATGTGCATAACCCTAACCGTAAGCCTAACCCTAACCCTAACCCTAACCCTAACACAAATCCTGACCCTAAGAGGACTAACCCTAAACGGAACTCTAAACCTCAGCTGTGCATGGCATGTCCATAACCCTAACCCTAACCCTAACCCTAACCCTAACCCTAACCCTAACCCTAACCCTAACCCTAACCCTAACCCTAACCCTAACCCTAAGAGGCCTAACCTTAAACAGAGCTCTAAACCTCAGCTGTGCATGGCATGTAGGTAACCTTAACCCTAACCCTAACCCTAACCCTAACCGTAACCCTAACCCTAACCCTAACCCTAACCCTAACCCTAACCCTAACCCTAACCCTAACCCTAACCGTAACCCTAACCGTAACCCTAAGAGACCTAACACTAAACGGAACTCTAAACCTCAGCTGTGCATGGCATGTACCTAACCCTAACCCTCACCCTAACCCTAACCCTAACCCTAAGAGACCTAACCCTACACGGAACTCTAAACCTCAGCTGTGCATGGCATGTAGGTAACCCTAACCCTAACCCTAACCCTAACCCTAACCGTAACCCTAAGCCTAACCCTAACCCTAAGAGACCTAACCCTAAACGGAACTCTAAACCTCAGCTGTGCATGGCATGTACCTAACCCTAACCCTAACCCTAACCATAACCCTAACCCTAACCATAACCCTAACCCTAACCCTAATCCTAAAAGACCTAACCCTAAACGGAACTCTAAACCTCAGCTGTGCATGGCATGTAGGTAACCCTAACCCTAACCCTAACCCTAACCCTAACCCTAACCCTAACCCTAAGAGACCTAACCCTAAAAGGAACTCAAAACCTCAGCTGTGCATGGCATGTACCTAACCCTAACCCTAACCGTAACCCTAACCCTAACCCTAACCCTAATCCTGACCCTAAGAGGCCTAACCCTAAACGGATCTCTAAACCTCAGCTGTGCATTGCATGTGCATAACCCTAACCGTAACCCTAACCCTAACCCTAACCCTAACCCTAACACAAATCCTGACCCTAAGAGGACTAACCCTAAACGGAACTCTAAACCTCAGCTGTGCATGGCATGTCCATAACCCTAACCCTAACCCTAACCCTAACCCTAACCCTAACCCTAACCCTAACCCTAAGAGGCCTAACCCTAAACAGAGCTCTAAACCTCAGCTGTGCATGGCATGTAGGTAACCTTAACCCTAACCCTAACCCTAACCGTAACCCTAACCCTAACCCTAACCCTAACCCTAACCCTAACCCTAACCCTAACCCTAACCGTAACCCTAACCGTAACCCTAAGAGACCTAACACTAAACGGAACTCTAAACCTCAGCTGTGCATGGCATGTACCTAACCCTAACCCTAACCCTAACCCTAACCCTAACCCTAAGAGACCTAACCCTACACGGAACTCTAAACCTCAGCTGTGCTTGGCATGTACCTAATCCTAACCCTAACCCTAACCCTAACCCTAACCGTAACCCTAACCCTAACCCTAACCCTAAGAGACCTAACCCTAAACGGAACTCTAAACCTCAGCTGTGCATGGCATGTACCTAACCCTAACCCTAACCCTAACCATAACCCTAACCCTAACCATAACCCTAACCCTAACCCTAACCCTAAAAGACCTAACCCTAAACGGAACTCTAAACCTCAGCTGTGCATGGCATGTAGGTAACCCTAACCCTAACCCTAACCCTAACCCTAACCCTAACCCTAACCCTAACCCTAACCCTAACCCTAAGAGACCTAACCCTAAAAGGAACTCAAAACCTCAGCTGTGCATGGCATGTACCTAACCCTAACCCTAACCGTAACACTAACCCTAACCCTAACCCTTACCCTAACCCTAAGAGGCCTAACCCTAAACGGAACTCAAAACCTCAGCTGTGCATGGCATGTACCTAACCCTAACCCTAACCCTAACCCTAACCCTAACCCTAAGAGACCTAACCCTAAACGGAACTCAGAACCTCAGCTGTGCTTGGCATGTACCTAACCCTAACCCTAACCCTAACCCTAACCCTAACCCTAACCCTAACCCTAACCCTAAGAGACCTAACCCTAAACGGAACTCAGAACCTCAGCTGTGCTTGGCATGTACCTAACCCTAACCCTAACCCTAACCCTAACCCTAACCCTAACCCTAACCCTAACCCTAAGAGGCCTAACCTTAAACAGAGCTCTAAACCTCAGCTGTGCATGGCATGTAGGTAACCTTAACCCTAACCCTAACCATAACCCTAACCCTAACCCTAACCCTAAGAGACCTAACCCTAAACGGAACTCTAAACCTCAGCTGTGCATGGCATGTAGGTAACCCTAACCCTAACCCTAACCCTAACCCTAACCCTAACCCTAACCCTAACCCTAACCCTAACCCTAAGAGACCTAACCCTAAAAGGAACTCAAAACCTCAGCTGTGCATGGCATGTACCTAACCCTAACCCTAACCGTAACCCTAACCCTAACCCTAACCCTTACCCTAACCCTAAGAGGCCTAACCCTAAACGGAACTCAAAACCTCAGCTGTGCATGGCATGTACCTAACCCTAACCCTAACCCTAACCCTAACCCTAACCGTAACCCTAAGAGACCTAACCCTAAACGGAACTCAGAACCTCAGCTGTGCTTGGCATGTACCTAACCCTAACCCTAACCCTAACCCTAACCCTAACCCTAACCCTAACCCTAACCCTAAGAGACCTAACCCTAAACGGAACTCAGAACCTCAGCTGTGCTTGGCATGTACCTAACCCTAACCCTAACCCTAACCCTAACCCTAACCCTAACCCTAACCCTAACCCTAAGAGGCCTAACCTTAAACAGAGCTCTAAACCTCAGCTGTGCATGGCATGTAGGTAACCTTAACCCTAACCCTAACCCTAACCCTAACCGTAACCCTAACCCTAACCCTAACCCTAACCCTAACCCTAACCCTAACCCTAACCCTAACCCTAACCCTAACCCTAACCGTAACCCTAAGAGACCTAACACTAAACGGAACTCTAAACCTCAGCTGTGCATGGCATGTACCTAACCCTAACCCTAACCCTAACCCTAACCCTAACCCTAAGAGACCTAACCCTACACGGAACTCTAAACCTCAGCTGTGCATGGCATGTAGGTAACCCTAACCCTAACCCTAACCCTAACCCTAACCGTAACCCTAAGCCTAACCCTAACCCTAAGAGACCTAACCCTAAACGGAACTCTAAACCTCAGCTGTGCATGGCATGTACCTAACCCTAACCCTAACCCTAACCATAACCCTAACCCTAACCATAACCCTAACCCTAACCCTAATCCTAAAAGACCTAACCCTAAACGGAACTCTAAACCTCAGCTGTGCATGGCATGTAGGTAACCCTAACCCTAACCCTAACCCTAACCCTAACCCTAACCCTAACCCTAAGAGACCTAACCCTAAAAGGAACTCAAAACCTCAGCTGTGCATGGCATGTACCTAACCCTAACCCTAACCGTAACCCTAACCCTAACCCTAACCCTTACCCTAACCCTAAGACGCCTAACCCTAAACGGAACTCAAAACCTCAGCTGTGCATGGCATGTACCTAACCCTAACCCTAACCCTAACCCTAACCCTAACCCTAACCCTAACCCTAACCCTAACCCTAATCCTGACCCTAAGAGGCCTAACCCTAAACGGATCTCTAAACCTCAGCTGTGCATTGCATGTGCATAACCCTAACCGTAACCCTAACCCTAACCCTAACCCTAACGCTAACACAAATCCTGACCCTAAGAGGACTAACCCTAAACGGAACTCTAAACCTCAGCTGTGCATGGCATGTCCATAACCCTAACCCTAACCCTAACCCTAACCCTAACCCTAACCCTAACCCTAACTTTAACCCTAAGAGGCCTAACCCTAAACAGAGCTCTAAACCTCAGCTGTGCATGGCATGTAGGTAACCTTAACCCTAACCCTAACCCTAACCCTAACCGTAACTTTAACCCTAACCCTAACCCTAACCCTAACCCTAACCCTAACCCTAACCCTAACTGTAACCCTAACCGTAACCCTAAGAGACCTAACACTAAACGGAACTCTAAACCTCAGCTGTGCATGGCATGTACCTAACCCTAACCCTAACCCTAACCCTAACCCTAACCCTAAGAGACCTAACCCTACACGGAACTCTAAACCTCAGCTGTGCTTGGCATGTACCTAATCCTAACCCTAACCCTAACCCTAACCCTAACCGTAACCCTAACCCTAACCCTAACCCTAAGAGACCTAACCCTAAACGGAACTCTAAACCTCAGCTGTGCATGGCATGTACCTAACCCTAACCCTAACCCTAACCATAACCCTAACCCTAACCATAACCCTAACCCTAACCCTAACCCTAAAAGACCTAACCCTAAACGGAACTCTAAACCTCAGCTGTGCATGGCATGTAGGTAACCCTAACCCTAACCCTAACCCTAACCCTAACCCTAACCCTAACCCTAACCCTAACCCTAAGAGACCTAACCCTAAAAGGAACTCAAAACCTCAGCTGTGCATGGCATGTACCTA
>NW_026599591.1:2779375-2794375 GCF_023634155.1 Falco peregrinus | reverse complement strand
AAGAGACCTAACCCTAAACGGAACTCTAAACGTCAGCTGTGCATGGCATGTAGGTAACCCTAACCCTAACCCTAACCCTAAACCTAACCCTAACCCTAACCCTAACCCTAACCCTAACCGTGACCCTAAGAGACCTAACCCTAAACGGAACTCTAAACCTCAGCTGTGCATGGCATGTACCTACCCCTAACCCTAACCCTAAACCTAACCCTAACCCTAACCCTTACCCTAACCCTAAACCTAACCCTAATCCTGACCCTAAGAGGCCTAACCCTAAACGGATCTCTAAACCCCAGCTGTGCATTGCATGTGCATAACCCTAACCCTAACCCTAACACTAACCCTAACCCTAACCCTAACCCTAATCCTAACCCTTACCCTAACCCTAAGAGACCTAACCCTAAACGGAACTCAAAACCTGAGCTGTGCATGGCATGTACCTAACCCTAACCCTAACCCTAACCCTAACCGTAACCCTAACCCTAACCCTAACCCTAACCCTAACCCTAACCCTAACCCTAACCCTAACCCTAACCCTAACCCTAACCCTAACCCTAACCCTAACCCTAAGAGACCTAACCCTAAACGGAACTCTAAACCTCAGCTGTGCATGGCATGTACCTAACCCTAACCCTAACCCTAACCCTAACCCTAAGAGGCCTAACCCTAAACGGAGCTCTAAACCTCAGCTGTGCATGGCATGTGCATAACCCTAACCCTAACCCTAACCGTAACCCTAACCGTAACCCTAAGAGACCTAACACTAAACAGAACTCTAAACCTCAGCTGTGCATGGCATGTAGGTAACCCTAACCCTAACCCTAACCCTAACCCTAATCCTAACCCTAAGAGGCCTAAACCCTAAACGGAACTCAAAACCTCAGCTGTGCATGGCATGTAGGTAACCCTAAGCCTAACCCTAACCCTAACCCTAACCCTAACCGTAACCCTAACCCTAACCCTAACCCTAACCCTAACCCTAACCCTAACCCTAACCCTAACCCTAACCTTAGGAGGCCTAACCCTAAACGGAACTCTAAACCTCAGCTGTGCATGGCATGTGCATAACCCTAACCCTAACCCTAACCGTAACCCTAACCGTAACCCTAAGAGACCTAACACTAAACGGAACTCTAAACCTCAGCTGTGCATGGCATGTACCTAACCCTAACCCTAACCCTAACCCTAACCCTAACCCTAAAAGACCTAACCCTAAACGGAAATCAAAACCTCAGCTGTGCATGGCATGTAGGTAACCCTAACCCTAACCCTAACCCTAACCGTAACCCTAACCCTAACCCTAACCCTAAGAGACCTAACCCTAAACGGAACTCTAAACCTCAGCTGTGCATGGCATGTACCTAACCCTAACCCTAACCCTAACCATAACCCTAACCCTAACCATAACCCTAACCCTAACCCTAACCCTAAAAGACCTAACCCTAAACGGAACTCTAAACCTCAGCTGTGCATGGCATGTAGGTAACCCTAACCCTAACCCTAACCATAACCCTAACCCTAACCCTAACCCTAACCCTAACCCTAAGAGACCTAACCCTAAAAGGAACTCAAAACCTCAGCTGTGCATGGCATGTACCTAACCCTAACCCTAACCCTAACCCTAACCTTAACCCTAACCCTTACCCTAACCCTAAGAGGCCTAACCCTAAACGGAACTCTAAACCTCAGCTGTGCATGGCATGTACCTAACCCTAACCCTAACCCTAACCCTAACCCTAACCCTAACCCTAACCCTAACCCTAACCCTAACCCTAACCCTAACCCTAACCCTAACCCTAAGAGACCTAACCCTAAACGGAACTCAAAACCTGAGCTGTGCATGGCATGTACCTAACCCTAACCCTAACCCTAACCCTAACCGTAACCCTAACCCTAACCCTAACCCTAACCCTAACCCTAACCCTAACCCTAACCCTAACCCTAACCCTAACCCTAACCCTAACCCTAACCCTAACCCTAAGAGACCTAACCCTAAACGGAACTCTAAACCTCAGCTGTGCATGGCATGTACCTAACCCTAACCCTAACCCTAACCCTAACCCTAAGAGGCCTAACCCTAAACGGAGCTCTAAACCTCAGCTGTGCATGGCATGTGCATAACCCTAACCCTAACCCTAACCGTAACCCTAACCGTAACCCTAAGAGACCTAACACTAAACAGAACTCTAAACCTCAGCTGTGCATGGCATGTAGGTAACCCTAACCCTAACCCTAACCCTAACCCTAATCCTAACCCTAAGAGGCCTAAACCCTAAACGGAACTCAAAACCTCAGCTGTGCATGGCATGTAGGTAACCCTAAGCCTAACCCTAACCCTAACCCTAACCCTAACCGTAACCCTAACCCTAACCCTAACCCTAACCCTAACCCTAACCCTAACCCTAACCCTAACCCTAACCTTAGGAGGCCTAACCCTAAACGGAACTCTAAACCTCAGCTGTGCATGGCATGTGCATAACCCTAACCCTAACCCTAACCGTAACCCTAACCGTAACCCTAAGAGACCTAACACTAAACGGAACTCTAAACCTCAGCTGTGCATGGCATGTACCTAACCCTAACCCTAACCCTAACCCTAACCCTAACCCTAAAAGACCTAACCCTAAACGGAAATCAAAACCTCAGCTGTGCATGGCATGTAGGTAACCCTAACCCTAACCCTAACCCTAACCGTAACCCTAACCCTAACCCTAACCCTAAGAGACCTAACCCTAAACGGAACTCTAAACCTCAGCTGTGCATGGCATGTACCTAACCCTAACCCTAACCCTAACCATAACCCTAACCCTAACCATAACCCTAACCCTAACCCTAACCCTAAAAGACCTAACCCTAAACGGAACTCTAAACCTCAGCTGTGCATGGCATGTAGGTAACCCTAACCCTAACCCTAACCATAACCCTAACCCTAACCCTAACCCTAACCCTAACCCTAAGAGACCTAACCCTAAAAGGAACTCAAAACCTCAGCTGTGCATGGCATGTACCTAACCCTAACCCTAACCCTAACCCTAACCTTAACCCTAACCCTTACCCTAACCCTAAGAGGCCTAACCCTAAACGGAACTCTAAACCTCAGCTGTGCATGGCATGTACCTAACCCTAACCCTAACCCTAACCCTAACCCTAACCCTAACCCTAACCTTAACCCTAACCCTAACCCTAACCCTAACCCTAAGAGACCTAACCCTAAACGAAACTCAAAACCTCAGCTGTGCATGGCATGTACCTAACCCTAACCCTAACCCTAACCCTAACCCTAACCCTAAAAGACCTAACCCTAAACGGAACTCTAAACCTCAGCTGTGCATGGCATGTACCTAACCCTAACCCTAACCCTAACCCTAAACCTAAGAGACCTAACCCTAAACGGAACTCAATACCTCATCTGTGATTGGCATGTACCTAACCCTAACCCTAACCCTAACCCTAACCCTAACCCTAACCCTAACCCTAACCTTAACCCTAACCCTAACCCTAACGCTAAACCTAAAAGACCTAACCCTAAACGGAACTGAAAACCTCAGCTGTGCTTGGCATGTACCTAACCCTAACCCTAACCCTAACCCTGACCCTAACCCTAACCATAACCCTAACCCTAAAAGACCTAACCCTAAACGGAACTCTAAACCTCAGCTGTGCATGGCATGTACCTAACCCTAACCCTAACCCTAACCCTAACCCTAACCCTAACCCTAACCCTAACCCTAACCCTAACCCTAAGAGGCCTAACCCTAAACGGAACTCAACCTCAGCTGTGCATGGCAGGTACATAACCCTAACCCTAACCCTAACCCTAACCCTACGCCTAACCCTAACCCTAAGAGACCTAACCCTGAACCGAACTCAAAACCTCAGCTGTGCTTGGCATGTACCTAACCTTAACCCTAACCCTAACCCTAACCCTAACTCTAACCCTAACCCTAACCCTAACGCTAACCCTAACCCTAAGAGACCTAACCCTAAACGGAACTCTAAACCTCAGCTGTGCATGGCATATACCTAACCCTAACCCTAACCCTAACCCTAACCCTAACCCTAACCCTAAGAGACCTAACCCTAAACGGAACTCAAAACCTCAGCTGTGCTTGGCATGTACCTAACCCTAACCCTAACCCTAACCCTAACCCTAACCCTCACCCTAAACCTAACCCTAATCCTGACCCTAAGAGGCCTAACCCTAAACGGAACTCAACCTCAGCTGTGCATGGCAGGTACGTAACCCTAGCCCTAACCCTAACCCTAACCCTAACCCTAACCCTAACCCTAACCCTAACCCTAACCTTAACCCTAACCCTAACCCTAACCCTAACCCTAAGAGACCTAACCCTAAACGAAACTCAAAACCTCAGCTGTGCATGGCATGTACCTAACCCTAACCCTAACCCTAACCCTAACCCTAACCCTAAAAGACCTAACCCTAAACGGAACTCTAAACCTCAGCTGTGCATGGCATGTACCTAACCCTAACCCTAACCCTAACCCTAAACCTAAGAGACCTAATCCTAAACGGAACTCAATACCTCATCTGTGCTTGGCATGTACCTAACCCTAACCCTAACCCTAACCCTAACCCTAACCCTAACCCTAACCCTAACCTTAACCCTAACCCTAAGAGGCCTAACCCTAAACGGAACTCTAAACCTCAGCTGTGCATGGCATGTACCTAACCCTAACCCTAACACTAACCCTGACCCTAACCCTAATCCTAAACCTAACCCTAATCCTGACCCTAAGAGGCCTAACCCTAGACGGAACTCTAAACCTCAGCTGTGCATGGCATGTACATAACCCTAACCCTAACCCTAAGCCTAACCCTAACCTAAACCCTAACCCTAAGTGACCTAACCCTAAACGGAACTCTAAACCTCAGCTGTGCATGGCATGTACATAACACTAACCCTAACCCTAACCCTAACCCTAACCCTAACCCTAATCCTAAACCTAACCCTAATCCTGACCCTAAGAGGCCTAACCCTAGACGGAACTCTAAACCTCAGCTGTGCATGGCATGTACATAACCCTAACCCTAACCCTAACCCTAAACATAACCCTAACCCTAACCCTAACCCTAACCCTAAAAGACCTAACCCTAAACGGAACTCTAAACCTCAGCTGTGCATGGCATGTACCTAACCCTAACCCTAACCCTAACCCTAAACCTAAGAGACCTAACCCTAAACGGAACTCAATACCTCATCTGTGCTTGGCATGTACCTAACCCTAACCCTAACCCTAACCCTAACCCTAACCCTAACCTTAACCCTAACCCTAAGAGACCTAACCCTAAACGGAACTCTAAACCTCAGCTGTGCATGGCATGTACCTAACCCTAACCCTAACACTAACCCTGACCCTAACCCTAATCCTAAACCTAACACTAATCCTGACCCTAAGAGGCCTAACCCTAGACGGAACTCTAAACCTCAGCTGTGCATGGCATGTACATAACACTAACCCTAACCCTAACCCTAACCCTAACCCTAACCCTAATCCTAAACCTAACCCTAATCCTGAACCCTAAGAGGCCTAACCCTAGACGGAACTCTAAACCTCAGCTGTGCATGGCATGTACATAACCCTAACCCTAACCCTAACCCTAAACATAACCCTAACCCTAACCCTAACCCTAACCCTAACCCTAACGCTAAACCTAACCCTAACCCTATCCCTAAAACTTACCCTAAGAGAGCTAACCCTAAACGGAGCTCTAAACCTCAGCTGTGCATGGCATGTACCTAACCCTAACCCTAACCCTAACCCTAACCCTAACCCTAACCCTAACCCTAACCCTAACCCTAACCCTGAAAGACCTAACCCTACACGGAACTCAAAACCTCAGCTGTGCTTTGCATGTACCTAAACCTAACCCTAACCCTAACCCTAACCCTAACTCTAACCATAACCCTAACCCTAACGCTAACCCTAACCCTAAGAGACCTAACCCTAAACGGAACTCTAAACCTCAGCTGTGCATGGCATATACCTAACCCTAACCCTAACCCTAACCCTAACCCTAACCCTAAGTCTAACCCTAACCCTAAGAGACCTAACCCTAAACGGAACTAAAAACCTCAGCTGTGCATGGCATGTACCTAACCCTAACCCTAACACTAACCCTGACCCTAACCCTAATCCTAAACCTAACCCTAATCCTGACCCTAAGAGGCCTAACCCTAGACGGAACTCAAAACCACAGCTGTGCTTGGCATGTACCTAACCCTAACCCTAACCCTAACCCTAAACCTAACGCTAACCCTAACCCTAACCCTAACCCTAACGCTAAACCTAAAAGACCTAACCCTAAACGGAACTGAAAACCTCAGCTGTGCTTGGCATGTACCTAACCCTAACCCTAACCCTAACCCTGACCCTAACCCTAACCATAACCCTAACCCTAAAAGACCTAACCCTAAACGGAACTCTAAACCTCAGCTGTGCATGGCATGTACTCAACCCTAACCCTAACCCTAACCCTAACCCTAACCCTAACCCTAACCCTAACCCTAAGAGGCCTAACCCTAAACGGAACTCAACCTCAGCTGTGCATGGCAGGTACATAACCCTAACCCTAACCCTAACCCTAACCCTAACCCTAACCCTAACCCTAACCCTAACCCTAACCCTAACCCTAACCCTAACCCTAAGAGACCTAACCCTAAACGGAACTCTAAACCTCAGCTGTGCATGGCATGTACCTAACCCTAACCCTAACCCTAACCCTAACCCTAACCCTAAAAGACCTAACCCTAAACGGAACTCTAAACCTCAGCTGTGCATGGCATGTACCTAACCCTAACCCTAACCCTAACCCTAAACCTAAGAGACCTAACCCTAAACGGAACTCAATACCTCATCTGTGCTTGGCATGTACCTAACCCTAACCCTAACCCTAACCCTAACCCTAACCCTAACCCTAACCCTAACCCTAACCCTAACCTTAACCCTAACCCTAACCCTAACGCTAAACCTAAAAGACCTAACCCTAAACGGAACTGAAAACCTCAGCTGTGCTTGGCACGTACCTAACCCTAACCCTAACCCTAACCCTGACCCTAACCCTAACCATAACCCTAACCCTAAAAGACCTAACCCTAAACGGAACTCAAAACCTCAGCTGTGCATGGCATGTAGGTAACCCTAAGCCTAACCCTAACCCTAACCCTAACCCTAACCATAACCCTAACCCTAACCCTAACCCTAACCCTAACCCTAACCCTAACCCTAACCCTAACCCTAACCTTAGGAGGCCTAACCCTAAACGGAACTCTAAACCTCAGCTGTGCATGGCACGTGCATAACCCTAACCCTAACCCTAACCGTAACCCTAACCGTAACCCTAAGAGACCTAACACTAAACGGAACTCTAAACCTCAGCTGTGCATGGCATGTACCTAACCCTAACCCTAACCCTAACCCTAACCCTAACCCTAAAAGACCTAACCCTAAACGGAACTCTAAACCTCAGCTGTGCATGGCATGTAGGTAACCCTAACCCTAACCCTAACCCTAACCGTAACCCTAACCCTAACCCTAACCCTAAGAGACCTAACCCTAAACGGAACTCTAAACCTCAGCTGTGCATGGCATGTACCTAACCCTAACCCTAACCCTAACCATAACCCTAACCCTAACCATAACCCTAACCCTAACCCTAACCCTAAAAGACCTAACCCTAAACGGAACTCTAAACCTCAGCTGTGCATGGCATGTAGGTAACCCTAACCCTAACCCTAACCCTAACCCTAACCCTAACCCTAACCCTAACCCTGACCCTAATAGACCTAACCCTAAAAGGAACTCAAAACCTCAGCTGTGCATGGCATGTACCTAACCCTAACCCTAACCCTAACCCTAACCTTAACCCTAACCCTTACCCTAACCCTAAGAGGCCTAACCCTAAACGGAACTCTAAACCTCAGCTGTGCATGGCATGTACCTAACCCTAACCCTAACCCTAACCCTAACCCTAACCCTAACCTTAACCCTAACCCTAACCCTAACCCTAACCCTAAGAGACCTAACCCTAAACGAAACTCAAAACCTCAGCTGTGCATGGCATGTACCTAACCCTAACCCTAACCCTAACCCTAACCCTAACCCTAAAAGACCTAACCCTAAACGGAACTCTAAACCTCAGCTGTGCATGGCATGTACCTAACCCTAACCCTAACCCTAACCCTAAACCTAAGAGACCTAACCCTAAACGGAACTCAATACCTCATCTGTGCTTGGCATGTACCTAACCCTAACCCTAACCCTAACCCTAACCCTAACCCTAACCCTAACCCTAACCCTAACCTTAACCCTAACCCTAACCCTAACGCTAAACCTAAAAGACCTAACCCTAAACGGAACTGAAAACCTCAGCTGTGCTTGGCATGTACCTAACCCTAACCCTAACCCTAACCCTGACCCTAACCCTAACCATAACCCTAACCCTAAAAGACCTAACCCTAAACGGAACTCTAAACCTCAGCTGTGCATGGCATGTACCTAACCCTAACCCTAACCCTAACCCTAACCCTAACCCTAACCCTAACCCTAACCCTAACCCTAAGAGGCCTAACCCTAAACGGAACTCAACCTCAGCTGTGCATGGCAGGTACATAACCCTAACCCTAACCCTAACCCTAACCCTACCCCTAACCCTAGCCCTAAGAGACCTAACCCTAAACCGAACTCAAAACCTCAGCTGTGCTTGGCATGTACCTAACCTTAACCCTAACCCTAACCCTAACCCTAACTCTAACCCTAACCCTAACCTTAACGCTAACCCTAACCCTAAGAGACCTAACCCTAAACGGAACTCTAAACCTCAGCTGTGCATGGCATATACCTAACCCTAACCCTAACCCTAACCCTAACCCTAACCCTAACCCTAAGAGACCTAACCCTAAACGGAACTCAAAACCTCAGCTGTGCTTGGCATGTACCTAACCCTAACCCTAACCCTAACCCTAACCGTAACCCTAACCCTAACCCTAACCCTAAGAGACCTAACCCTAAACGGAACTCTAAACCTCAGCTGTGCATGGCATGTACCTAACCCTAACCCTAACACTAACCCTGACCCTAACCCTAATCCTAAACCTAACCCTAATCCTGACCCTAAGAGGCCTAACCCTAGACGGAACTCTAAACCTCAGCTGTGCATGGCATGTACATAACCCTAACCCTAACCCTAAGCCTAACCCTAACCTAAACCCTAACCCTAAGTGACCTAACCCTAAACGGAACTCTAAACCTCAGCTGTGCATGGCATGTACATAACACTAACCCTAACCCTAACCCTAACCCTAACCCTTACCCTAATCCTAAACCTAACCCTAATCCTGACCCTAAGAGGCCTAACCCTAGACGGAACTCTAAACCTCAGCTGTGCATGGCATGTACATAACCCTAACCCTAACCCTAACCCTAAACATAACCCTAACCCTAACCCTAACCCTAACCCTAACCCTAACGCTAAACCTAACCCTAACCCTATCCCTAAAACTTACCCTAAGAGAGCTAACCCTAAATGGAGCTCTAAACCTCAGCTGTGCATGGCATGTACCTAACCCTAACCCTAACCCTAACCCTAACCCTAACCCTAACCCTAACCCTAACCCTAACCCTGAAAGACCTAACCCTACACGGAACTCAAAACCTCAGCTGTGCTTTGCATGTACCTAAACCTAACCCTAACCCTAACCCTAACCCTAACTCTAACCATAACCCTAACCCTAACGCTAACCCTAACCCTAAGAGACCTAACCCTAAACGGAACTCTAAACCTCAGCTGTGCATGGCAGGTACATAACCCTAACCCTAACCCTAACCCTAACCCTAACCCTAACCCTAACCCTAACCCTAACCCTAACCCTAACCCTAACCCTAACCCTAAGAGACCTAACCCTAAACGGAACTCTAAACCTCAGCTGTGCATGGCATGTACCTAACCCTAACCCTAACCCTAACCCTAACCCTAAGAGGCCTAACCCTAAACGGAGCTCTAAACCTCAGCTGTGCATGGCATGTGCATAACCCTAACACTAACCCTAACCGTAACCCTAACCGTAACCCTAAGAGACCTAACACTAAACAGAACTCTAAACCTCAGCTGTGCATGGCATGTATGTAACCCTAACCCTAACCCTAACCCTAACCCTAACCCTAACCCTAACCTTAGGAGGCCTAACCCTAAACGGAACTCTAAACCTCAGCTGTGCATGGCATGTACCTAACCCTAACCCTAACCCTAACCCTAACCCTAACCCTAAAAGACCTAACCCTAAACGGAACTCTAAACCTCAGCTGTGCATGGCATGTAGGTAACCCTAACCCTAACCCTAACCCTAACCGTAACCCTAACCCTAACCCTAACCCTAAGAGACCTAACCCTAAACGGAACTCTAAACCTCAGCTGTGCATGGCATGTACCTAACCCTAACCCTAACCCTAACCATAACCCTAACCCTTACCATAACCCTAACCCTAACCCTAACCCTAAAAGACCTAACCCTAAACGGAACTCTAAACCTCAGCTGTGCATGGCATGTAGGTAACCCTAACCCTAACCCTAACCCTAACCCTAACCCTAACCCTAACCCTAACCCTAACCCTAAGAGACCTAACCCTAAAAGGAACTCAAAACCTCAGCTGTGCATGGCATGTACCTAACCCTAACCCTAACCCTAACCCTAACCTTAACCCTAACCCTTACCCTAACCCTCAGAGGCCTAACCCTAAACGGAACTCAAAACCTCAGCTGTGCATGGCATGTACCTAACCCTAACCCTAACCCTAACCCTAACCCTAACCCTAACCTTAACCCTAACCCTAACCCTAACCCTAACCCTAAGAGACCTAACCCTAAACGAAACTCAAAACCTCAGCTGTGCATGGCATGTACCTAACCCTAACCCTAACCCTAACCCTAACCTTAACCCTAACCCTTACCCTAACCCTCAGAGGCCTAACCCTAAACGGAACTCAAAACCTCAGCTGTGCATGGCATGTACCTAACCCTAACCCTAACCCTAACCCTAACCCTAACCCTAACCTTAACCCTAACCCTAACCCTAACCCTAACCCTAAGAGACCTAACCCTAAACGAAACTCAAAACCTCAGCTGTGCATGGCATGTACCTAACCCTAACCCTAACCCTAACCCTAACCCTAACCCTAAGAGACCTAACCCTAAACGGAACTCTAAACCTCAGCTGTGCATGGCATGTACCTAACCCTAACCCTAACCCTAACCCTAAACCTAAGAGACCTAACCCTAAACGGAACTCAATACCTCATCTGTGCTTGGCATGTACCTAACCCTAACCCTAACCCTAACCCTAACCCTAACCCTAAAAGACCTAACCCTAAACGGAACTCTAAACCTCAGCTGTGCATGGCATGTACCTAACCCTAACCCTAACCCTAACCCTAAACCTAAGAGACCTAACCCTAAACGGAACTCAATACCTCATCTGTGCTTGGCATGTACCTAACCCTAACCCTAACCCTAACCCTAACCCTAACCCTAACCCTAACCCTAACCCTAACCTTAACCCTAACCCTAACCCTAACGCTAAACCTAAAAGACCTAACCCTAAACGGAACTGAAAACCTCAGCTGTGCTTGGCACGTACCTAACCCTAACCCTAACCCTAACCCTGACCCTAACCCTAACCATAACCCTAACCCTAAAAGACCTAACCCTAAACGGAACTCAAAACCTCAGCTGTGCATGGCATGTAGGTAACCCTAAGCCTAACCCTAACCCTAACCCTAACCCTAACCATAACCCTAACCCTAACCCTAACCCTAACCCTAACCCTAACCCTAACCCTAACCCTAACCCTAACCTTAGGAGGCCTAACCCTAAACGGAACTCTAAACCTCAGCTGTGCATGGCATGTGCATAACCCTAACCCTAACCCTAACCGTAACCCTAACCGTAACCCTAAGAGACCTAACACTAAACGGAACTCTAAACCTCAGCTGTGCATGGCATGTACCTAACCCTAACCCTAACCCTAACCCTAACCCTAACCCTAAAAGACCTAACCCTAAACGGAACTCTAAACCTCAGCTGTGCATGGCATGTAGGTAACCCTAACCCTAACCCTAACCCTAACCGTAACCCTAACCCTAACCCTAACCCTAAGAGACCTAACCCTAAACGGAACTCTAAACCTCAGCTGTGCATGGCATGTACCTAACCCTAACCCTAACCCTAACCATAACCCTAACCCTAACCATAACCCTAACCCTAACCCTAACCCTAAAAGACCTAACCCTAAACGGAACTCTAAACCTCAGCTGTGCATGGCATGTAGGTAACCCTAACCCTAACCCTAACCCTAACCCTAACCCTAACCCTAACCCTAACCCTAAGAGACCTAACCCTAAAAGGAACTCAAAACCTCAGCTGTGCATGGCATGTACCTAACCCTAACCCTAACCCTAACCTTAACCCTAACCCTTACCCTAACCCTAAGAGGCCTAACCCTAAACGGAACTCTAAACCTCAGCTGTGCATGGCATGTACCTAACCCTAACCCTAACCCTAACCCTAACCCTAACCCTAACCTTAACCCTAACCCTAACCCTAACCCTAACCCTAACCCTAAGAGACCTAACCCTAAACGAAACTCAAAACCTCAGCTGTGCATGGCATGTACCTAACCCTAACCCTAACCCTAACCCTAACCCTAACCCTAAAAGACCTAACCCTAAACGGAACTCTAAACCTCAGCTGTGCATGGCATGTACCTAACCCTAACCCTAACCCTAACCCTAAACCTAAGAGACCTAACCCTAAACGGAACTCAATACCTCATCTGTGCTTGGCATGTACCTAACCCTAACCCTAACCCTAACCCTAACCCTAACCCTAACCCTAACCCTAACCCTAACCTTAACCCTAACCCTAACCCTAACGCTAAACCTAAAAGACCTAACCCTAAACGGAACTGAAAACCTCAGCTGTGCTTGGCATGTACCTAACCCTAACCCTAACCCTAACCCTGACCCTAACCCTAACCATAACCCTAACCCTAAAAGACCTAACCCTAAACGGAACTCTAAACCTCAGCTGTGCATGGCATGTACCTAACCCTAACCCTAACCCTAACCCTAACCCTAACCCTAACCCTAACCCTAACCCTAACCCTAACCCTAACCCTAACCCTAAGAGGCCTAACCCTAAACGGAACTCAACCTCAGCTGTGCATGGCAGGTACATAACCCTAACCCTAACCCTAACCCTAACCCTACCCCTAACCCTAGCCCTAAGAGACCTAACCCTAAACCGAACTCAAAACCTCAGCTGTGCTTGGCATGTACCTAACCTTAACCCTAACCCTAACCCTAACCCTAACTCTAACCCTAACCCTAACCCTAACGCTAACCCTAACCCTAAGAGACCTAACCCTAAACGGAACTCTAAACCTCAGCTGTGCATGGCATATACCTAACCCTAACCCTAACCCTAACCCTAACCCTAACCCTAACCCTAAGAGACCTAACCCTAAACGGAACTCAAAACCTCAGCTGTGCTTGGCATGTACCTAACCCTAACCCTAACCCTAACCCTAACCGTAACCCTAACCCTAACCCTAACCCTAAGAGACCTAACCCTATACGGAACTCTAAACCTCAGCTGTGCATGGCATGTACCTAACCCTAACCCTAACACTAACCCTGACCCTAACCCTAATCCTAAACCTAACCCTAATCCTGACCCTAAGAGGCCTAACCCTAGACGGAACTCTAAACCTCAGCTGTGCATGGCATGTACATAACCCTAACCCTAACCCTAAGCCTAACCCTAACCTAAACCCTAACCCTAAGTGACCTAACCCTAAACGGAACTCTAAACCTCAGCTGTGCATGGCATGTACATAACACTAACCCTAACCCTAACACTAACCCTAACCCTTACCCTAATCCTAAACCTAACTCTAATCCTGACCCTAAGAGGCCTAACCCTAGACGGAACTCTAAACCTCAGCTGTGCATGGCATGTACATAACCCTAACCCTAACCCTAACCCTAAACATAACCCTAACCCTAACCCTAACCCTAACCCTAACCCTAACGCTAAACCTAACCCTAACCCTATCCCTAAAACTTACCCTAAGAGAGCTAACCCTAAACGGAGCTCTAAACCTCAGCTGTGCATGGCATGTACCTAACCCTAACCCTAACCCTAACCCTAACCCTAACCCTAACCCTAACCCTAACCCTGAAAGACCTAACCCTACACGGAACTCAAAACCTCAGCTGTGCTTTGCATGTACCTAAACCTAACCCTAACCCTAACCCTAACCCTAACTCTAACCATAACCCTAACCCTAACGCTAACCCTAACCCTAAGAGACCTAACCCTAAACGGAACTCTAAACCTCAGCTGTGCATGGCATATACCTAACCCTAACCCTAACCCTAACCCTAACCCTAACCCTAAGTCTAACCCTAACCCTAAGAGACCTAACCCTAAACGGAACTCAAAACCTCAGCTGTGCATGGCATGTACCTAACCCTAACCCTAACACTAACCCTGACCCTAACCCTAATCCTAAACCTAACCCTAATCCTGACCCTAAGAGGCCTAACCCTAGACGGAACTCAAAACCACAGCTGTGCTTGGCATGTACCTAACCCTAACCCTAACCCTAACCCTAAACCTAACGCTAACCCTAACCCTAACCCTAACCCTAACGCTAAACCTAAAAGACCTAACCCTAAACGGAACTGAAAACCTCAGCTGTGCTTGGCATGTACCTAACCCTAACCCTAACCCTAACCCTGACCCTAACCCTAACCATAACCCTAACCCTAAAAGACCTAACCCTAAACGGAACTCTAAACCTCAGCTGTGCATGGCATGTACTCAACCCTAACCCTAACCCTAACCCTAACCCTAACCCTAACCCTAACCCTAACCCTAAGAGGCCTAACCCTAAACGGAACTCAACCTCAGCTGTGCATGGC
>NW_026599591.1:2629375-2639375 GCF_023634155.1 Falco peregrinus | reverse complement strand
CTAATCCTGACCCTAAGAGGCCTATCCCTAAACGGAACTCTAAACCTCAGCTGTGCATGGCATGTACGTAACCCTAACCCTAACCCTAACCCTAACCCTAACCCTAACCGTAACCCTAACGCTAACCCTAACCCTAACCCTAACCCTAACTCTAACCCTAACCCTAACCCTAACCCTAACCCTAACCCTAACCCTAAGAGACCTAACCCTAAACGGAACTCAAAACCTCAGCTGTGCATGGCATGTACCCAACCCTAACCCTAACCCTGACCCTAACCCTAAGAGGCCTAACCCTAAACGCAACTCTAAACCTCAGCTGTGCATGGCATGTAGGTAACCCTAACCGTAACCCTAACCCTAACCGTAACCGTAACCCTAACCCTAACCCTAATCGTAACCGTAACCCTAACCCTAACCCTAACCCTAACCCTAACCCTAACCCTGACCCTTAGAGGCCTATCCCTAAACGGAACCCTAAACCTCAGCTGTGCATGGCATGTACCTAACCCTAACCCTAACCCTAACCCTAACCCTAACCCTAATCCTGACCCTAAGAGGCCTAACCCTAAACGGAACTCTAAACCTCAGCTGTGCATGGCATGTACCCAACCCTAACCCTAACCCTAACCCTAACCCTAACCCTAACCCTAACCCTAACCCTAAACCTAACCGTAACCCTAACCCTAACCCTAACCCTAACCCTAACCGTAACCGTAAAGAGAACCCTAACCCTAACCCTAACCCTAACCCTAACCCTAACCCTAATCCTGACCCTAAGAGGCCTATCCCTAAACGGAACTCTAAACCTCAGCTGTGCATGGCATGTACCTAACCCTAACCCTAACCCTAACCCTAACCCTAACACTAACCCAAACCCTAAACCTAACCCTAATCCTGACCCTAAGAAGCCTAACCCTAAACGCAACTCTAAACCTCAGCTGTGCATGGCATGTAGGTAACCCTAACCCTAACCCTAACCCTAACCCTAACCCTAACCCTAACCCTAACCCTAACCCTAACCAGAACCCTAACCCTAACCCTAACCCTAACCCTAACCCTAAGAGACCTAACCCTAAACGGAACTCTAAACCTCAGCTGCGCATGGCATTTACCTAACCCTAACCCTAACCCTAACCGTAACCCTAACCCTAACCCTAACCCTAACCCTAACCCTAACCCTAACCCTAATCCTGGCCCTAAGAGGCCTAACCCTAAACGCAACTCTAAACCTCAGCTGTGCATGGCATGTACGTAACCCTAACCCTAACCCTAACCCTAACCCTAACCCTAAGAGGCCTAACCCTAAACGCAACTCTAAACCTCAGCTGTGCATGACATGTAGGTAACCCTAACCGTAAACCTAACCCTAACCGTAACCGTAACCCTAACCATAACCCTAACCCTGACCCTAAGAGGCATATCCCTAAACAGAACCCTAAACCTCAGCTGTGCATGGCATGTACGTAACCCTAACCCTAACCCTAACCCTAACCCTAACCCTAACCCTAACGGTAACCCTAACCCTAACCCTAACCCTAACCCTAACCGTAACCGTAACCAGAACCCTAACCCTAACCCTAACCCTAACCCTAACCCTAAGAGGCCTAACCCTAAACGCAACTCTAAACCTCAGCTGTGCATGACATGTAGGTAACCCTAACCGTAAACCTAACCCTAACCGTAACCGTAACCCTAACCATAACCCTAATCCTGACCCTAAGAGGCCTATCCCTAAACGGAACTCTAAACCTCAGCTGTGCATGGCATGTACCCAACCCTAACCCTAACCCTAACCCTAACCCTAACCCTAACCCTAACCCTAACCCTAACCCTAACCCTAACCCTAACCCTAAAGGGCCTAACCCTAAACGCAACTCTAAACCTCAGCTGTGCATGGCATGTACCTAACCCTAACCCTAACCGTAACCGTAACCGTAACCCTAACCCTATCCCTAACCCTAACCCTAATCCTGACCCTAAGAGGCCTATCCCTAAACGGAACTCTAAACCTCAGCTGTGCATGGCATGTACGTAACCCTAACCCTAACCCTAACCCTAACCCTAACCCTAACCCTAATCCTGACCCTAAGAGGCCTATCCCTAAACGGAACTATAAACCTCAGCTGTGCATGGCATGTAGGTAACTCTAACCCTAACCCTAACCCTAACCCTAACCCTAACCCTAACCCTAACCCTAACCCTAACCCTAAGAGGCCTAACCCTAAACGGAACTCTAAACCTCAGCTGTGCATGGCATGTACCTAACCCTAACCCTAACCCTAACCCTAACCCTAACCCTAACCCTAACCCTAACCCTAAGAGGCCTAACCCTAAACGCAACTCTAAACCTCAGGTGTGCATGGCATGTAGGTAACCCTAACCCTAACCCTAACCCTAACCCTAACCCTAACCCTAACACTAATCCTGACCCTAAGAGGCCTATCCCTAAACGGAACTCTAAACCTCAGCTGTGCATGGCATGTACGTATCCCTAACCCTAACCCTAACCCTAACCCTATCCCTAACCGTAACCCTAACCGTACCCCTAACCCTAACCCTAACCGTAACCCTAACCCTAACCCTAACCCTAACCCTAACCCTAACCCTAACCCTAACCCTAATCCTGACCCTAAGAGGCCTATCCCTAAACGGAACTCTAAACCTCAGCTGTGCATGGCATGTACGTAACCCTAACCCTAACGCTAACCCTAACCCTAACCCTAACCGTAATCCTAACGCTAACCCTTACCCTAACCCTAACCCTAACTCTAACCCTAACCCTAACCCTAACCCTAACCCTAACCCTAACCCTAACCCTAAGAGACCTAACCCTAAACGGAACTCAAAACCTCAGCTGTGCATGGCATGTACCCAACCCTAACCCTAACCCTAACCCTAAGAGGCCTAACCCTAAACGCAACTCTAAACCTCAGCTGTGCATGGCATGTAGGTAACCCTAACCGTAACCCTAACCCTAACCGTAACCGTAACCCTAACCCTAACCCTAACCGTAACCCTAACCCTAACCCTAACCCTAACCCTAACCCTAACCCTAACCCTGACCCTTAGAGGCCTATCCCTAAACGGAACCCTAAACCTCAGCTGTGCATGGCATGTACCTAACCCTAACCCTAACCCTAACCCTAACCCTAACCCTAATCCTGACCCTAAGAGGCCTAACCCTAAACGGAACTCAAAACCTCAGCTGTGCATGGCATGTACCCAACCCTAAACCTAACCCTAACCCTAACCCTAACCCTAACCCTAACCCTAACCCTAACCCTAAACCTAACCGTAACCCTAACCCTAACCCTAACCCTAACCCTAACCGTAACCGTAACCAGAACCCTAACCCTAACCCTAACCCTAACCCTAACCCTAACCCTAACCCTAATCCTGACCCTAAGAGGCCTATCCCTAAACGGAACTCTAAACCTCAGCTGTGCATGGCATGTACGTATCCCTAACCCTAACCCTAACCCTAACCCTATCCCTAACCGTAACCCTAACCGTACCCCTAACCCTAACCCTAACCCTAACCGTACACCTAACCCTAACTTTAACCCTAACCCTAACCCTAACCCTAACCCTAACCCTAACCGTAACCCTAATCCTGACCCTAAGAGGCCTATCCCTAAACGGAACTCTAAACCTCAGCTGTGCATGGCATGTACGTAACCCTAACCCTAACCCTAACCCTAACCCTAACCGTAACCCTAACGCTAACCCTTACCCTAACCCTAACCCTAACTCTAACCCTAACCCTAACCCTAACCCTAACCCTAACCCTAACCCTAACCCTAACCCTAAGAGACCTAACCCTAAACGGAACTCAAAACCTCAGCTGTGCATGGCATGTACCCAACCCTAACCCTAACCCTAACCCTAAGAGGCCTAACCCTAAACGCAACTCTAAACCTCAGCTGTGCATGGCATGTAGGTAACCCTAACCGTAACCCTAACCCTAACCGTAACCGTAACCCTAACCCTAACCCTAACCGTAACCCTAACCCTAACCCTAACCCTAACCCTAACCCTAACCCTAACCCTAACCCTAACCCTGACCCTTAGAGGCCTATCCCTAAACGGAACCCTAAACCTCAGCTGTGCATGGCATGTACCTAACCCTAACCCTAACCCTAACCCTAACCCTAACCCTAATCCTGACCCTAAGAGGCCTAACCCTAAACGGAACTCAAAACTTCAGCTGTGCATGGCATGTACCCAACCCTAAACCTAACCCTAACCCTAACCCTAACCCTAACCCTAACCCTAACCCTAACCCTAAACCTAACCGTAACCCTAACCCTAACCCTAACCCTAACCCTAACCGTAACCGTAACCAGAACCCTAACCCTAACCCTAACCCTAACCCTAACCCTAACCCTAATCCTGACCCTAAGAGGCCTATCCCTAAACGGAACTCTAAACCTCAGCTGTGCATGGCATGTACCTAATCCTAACCCTAACCCTAACCCTAACCCTAACCCTAGCCCTAACCCTAACCCTAACCCTGACCCTAAGAGGCCTAACCCAAAACGGAACTCTAAACCTCAGCTGTGCATGTCATGTAGGTAACCCTAACCCTAACCCTAACCCTAACCCTAACCCTAACCCTAACCCTAACCCTAACCCTAACCCTAAGAGACCTAACCCTAAAAGGAACTCTAAACCTCAGCTGCGCATGGCATTTACCTAACCCTAACCCTAACCCTAACCCTAACCCTAACCCTAACCCTAACCCTAACCCTAACCCTAACCCTAACCCTAAGAGGCCTAACCCTAAACGGAACTCTAAACCTCAACTGTGCATGGCATGTAGGTAACCCTAACCGTAACCCTAACCCTAACCGTAACCGTAACCCTAACCCTAACCCTAACCCTAACTGTAACCCTAACTGTAACCCTAACCCTAACCCTAACCCTAACCGTAACCCTAACCCTAACCCTAACCCTAACCCTAACCCTAACCCTAACCCTAATCCTGACCCTAAGAGGCCTATCCCTAAACGGAACTCTAAACCTCAGCTGTGCATGGCATGTACGTAACCCTAACCCTAACCCTAACCCTAACCCTAACCCTAACCCTAACCGTAACCCTAACGCTAACCCTTACCCTAACCCTAACCCTAACTCTAACCCTAACCCTAACCCTAACCCTAACCCTAACCCTAACCCTAACCCTAAGAGACCTAACCCTAAACGGAACTCAAAACCTCAGCTGTGCATGGCATGTACCCAACCCTAACCCTAACCCTAACCCTAAGAGGCCTAACCCTAAACGCAACTCTAAACCTCAGCTGTGCATGGCATGTAGGTAACCCTAACCGTAACCCTAACCCTAACCGTAACCCTAACCCTAATCCTGACCCTAAGAGGCCTATCCCTAAACGGAACTCTAAACCTCAGCTGTGCATGGCATGTACGTAACCCTAACCCTAACCCTAACCCTAACCCTAACCCTAACCCTAACCCTAACCCTAACCCTAACTTTAACCCTAACCCTAACCCTAACCCTAACCCTAACCCTAAGAGGCCTAACCCTAAACGCAACTCTAAACCTCAGCTGTGCATGGCATGTACGTAACCCTAACCCTAACCCTAACCCTAACCCTAACCCTAAGAGGCCTAACCCTAAACGCAACTCTAAACCTCAGCTGTGCATGACATGTAGGTAACCCTAACCGTAAACCTAACCCTAACCGTAACCGTAACCCTAACCATAACCCTAACCCTGACCCTAAGAGGCATATCCCTAAACAGAACCCTAAACCTCAGCTGTGCATGGCATGTACGTAACCCTAACCCTAACCCTAACCCTAACCCTAACCCTAACCCTAACCCTAACGGTAACCCTAACCCTAACCCTAACCCTAACCCTAACCGTAACCGTAACCAGAACCCTAACCCTAACCCTAACCCTAACCCTAACCCTAACCCTAATCCTGACCCTAAGAGGCCTATCCCTAAACGGAACTCTAAACCTCAGCTGTGCATGGCATGTACCTAACCCTAACCCTAACCCTAACCCTAACCCTAACCCTAACCCTAACCCTAAGAGGCCTAACCCTAACCCTAACCCTGACCCTTAGAGGCCTATCCCTAAACGGAACCCTAAACCTCAGCTGTGCATGGCATGTACGTAACCCTAACCCTAACCCTAACCCTAACCCTAACCCTAAACCTAACCCTAAGAGGCCTAACCCTAAACGGAACTCAAAACCTCAGCTGTGCATGGCATGTACCCAACCCTAACCCTAAACCTAACCCTAACCCTAACCCTAACCCTAACCCTAACCCTAACCCTAACCCTAACCCTAAAGGGCCTAACCCTAAACGCAACTCTAAACCTCAGCTGTGCATGGCATGTACCTAACCCTAACCCTAACCGTAACCGTAACCGTAACCCTAACCCTAACCCTAACCCTAACCCTAACCCTAACCCTAACCCTAACCCTAACCCTAACCCTAAGAGGCCTAACCCTAAACGGAACTCTAAACCTCAGCTGTGCATGGCATGTACCTAACCCTAACCCTAACCCTAACCGTAACCCTAACCCTAACCCTAACCCTAACCCTAACCCTAACCCTAACCCTAACCCTAACCCTAACCCTAACCCTAATCCTGACCCTAAGAGGCCTATCCCTAAACGGAACTCTAAACCTCAGCTGTGCATGGCATGTACGTAACCCTAACCCTAACCCTAACCCTAACCCTAACCCTAACCGTAATCCTAACGCTAACCCTTACCCTAACCCTAACCCTAACTCTAACCCTAACCCTAACCCTAACCCTAACCCTAACCCTAACCCTAACCCTAAGAGACCTAACCCTAAACGGAACTCAAAACCTCAGCTGTGCATGGCATGTACCCAACCCTAACCCTAACCCTAACCCTAAGAGGCCTAACCCTAAACGCAACTCTAAACCTCAGCTGTGCATGGCATGTAGGTAACCCTAACCGTAACCCTAACCCTAACCGTAACCGTAACCCTAACCCTAACCCTAACCGTAACCCTAACCCTAACCCTAACCCTAACCCTAACCCTAACCCTAACCCTGACCCTTAGAGGCCTATCCCTAAACGGAACCCTAAACCTCAGCTGTGCATGGCATGTACCTAACCCTAACCGTAACCCTAACCCTAACCCTAACCCTAATCCTGACCCTAAGAGGCCTAACCCTAAACGGAACTCAAAACCTCAGCTGTGCATGGCATGTACCCAACCCTAAACCTAACCCTAACCCTAACCCTAACCCTAACCCTAACCCTAACCCTAACCCTAAACCTAACCGTAACCCTAACCCTAACCCTAACCCTAACCCTAACCGTAACCGTAACCAGAACCCTAACCCTAACCCTAACCCTAACCCTAACCCTAACCCTAACCCTAATCCTGACCCTAAGAGGCCTATCCCTAAACGGAACTCTAAACCTCAGCTGTGCATGGCATGTACGTATCCCTAACCCTAACCCTAACCCTAACCCTATCCCTAACCGTAACCCTAACCGTACCCCTAACCCTAACCCTAACCGTAACCCTAACCCTAACCCTAACCCTAACCCTAACCCTAACCCTAATCCTGACCCTAAGAGGCCTATCCCTAAACGGAACTCTAAACCTCATCTGTGCATGGCATGTACGTAACCCTAACCCTAACCCTAACCCTAACCCTAACCCTAACCCTAACCGTAACCCTAACGCTAACCCTTACCCTAACCCTAACCCTAACTCTAACCCTAACCCTAACCCTAACCCTAACCCTAACCCTAACCCTAACCCTAAGAGACCTAACCCTAAACGGAACTCAAAACCTCAGCTGTGCATGGCATGTACCCAACCCTAACCCTAACCCTAACCCTAAGAGGCCTAACCCTAAACGCAACTCTAAACCTCAGCTGTGCATGGCATGTAGGTAACCCTAACCGTAACCCTAACCCTAACCGTAACCGTAACCCTAACCCTAACCCTAACCGTAACCCTAACCCTAACCCTAACCCTAACCCTAACCCTAACCCTAACCCTGACCCTTAGAGGCCTATCCCTAAACGGAACCCTAAACCTCAGCTGTGCATGGCATGTACCTAACCCTAACCCTAACCCTAACCCTAACCCTAACCCTAATCCTGACCCTAAGAGGCCTAACCCTAAACGGAACTCAAAACCTCAGCTGTGCATGGCATGTACCCAACCCTAACCCTAACCCTAACCCTAACCCTAACCCTAACCCTAACCCTAACCCTAACCCTAACCCTAAACCTAACCGTAACCCTAACCCTAACCCTAACCCTAACCCTAACCGTAACCGTAACCAGAACCCTAACCCTAACCCTAACCCTAACCCTAACCCTAACCCTAACCCTAATCCTGACCCTAAGAGGCCTATCCCTAAACGGAACTCTAAACCTCAGCTGTGCATGGCATGTACCTAATCCTAACCCTAACCCTAACCCTAACCCTAACCCTAGCCCTAACCCTAACCCTAACCCTGACCCTAAGAGGCCTAACCCAAAACGGAACTCTAAACCTCAGCTGTGCATGTCATGTAGGTAACCCTAACCCTAACCCTAACCCTAACCCTAACCCTAACCCTAACCCTAACCCTAAGAGACCTAACCCTAAAAGGAACTCTAAACCTCAGCTGCGCATGGCATTTACCTAACCCTAACCCTAACCCTAACCCTAACCCTAACCCTAACCCTAACCCTAACCCTAACCCTAACCCTAACCCTAAGAGGCCTAACCCTAAACGGAACTCTAAACCTCAGCTGTGCATGGCATGTAGGTAACCCTAACCGTAACCCTAACCCTAACCGTAACCGTAACCCTAACCCTAACCCTAACCCTAACTGTAACCCTAACTGTAACCCTAACCCTAACCCTAACCCTAACCGTAACCCTAACCCTAACCCTAACCCTAACCCTAACCCTAACCCTAACCCTAACCCTAATCCTGACCCTAAGAGGCCTATCCCTAAACGGAACTCTAAACCTCAGCTGTGCATGGCATGTACGTAACCCTAACCCTAACCCTAACCCTAACCCTAACCCTAACCGTAACCCTAACGCTAACCCTTACCCTAACCCTAACCCTAACTCTAACCCTAACCCTAACCCTAACCCTAACCCTAACCCTAACCCTAACCCTAAGAGACCTAACCCTAAACGGAACTCAAAACCTCAGCTGTGCATGGCATGTACCCAACCCTAACCCTAACCCTAACCCTAAGAGGCCTAACTCTAAACGCAACTCTAAACCTCAGCTGTGCATGGCATGTAGGTAACCCTAACCGTAACCCTAACCCTAACCGTAACCGTAACCCTAACCCTAACCCTAACCCTGACCCTTAGAGGCCTATCCCTAAACGGAACCCTAAACCTCAGCTGTGCATGGCATGTACCTAACCCTAACCCTAACCCTAACCCTAACCCTAACCCTAACCCTAACCCTAACCCTAAGAGACCTAACCCTAAACGGAACTCAAAACCTCAGCTGTGCATGGCATGTACCCAACCCTAACCCTAACCCTAACCCTAAGAGGCCTAACCCTAAACGCAACTCTAAACCTCAGCTGTGCATGGCATGTAGGTAACCCTAACCGTAACCCTAACCCTAACCGTAACCGTAACCCTAACCCTAACCCTAACCGTAACCCTAACCCTAACCGTAACCCTAACCCTAACCGTAACTGTAACCCTAACCCTAACCCTAACCCTGACCCTTAGAGGCCTATCCCTAAACGGAACCCTAAACCTCAGCTGTGCATGGCATGTACCTAACCCTAACCCTAACCCTAACCCTAACCCTAACCCTAATCCTGACCCTAAGAGGCCTAACCCTAAACGGAACTCAAAACCTCAGCTGTGCATGGCATGTACCCAACCCTAAACCTAACCCTAACCCTAACCCTAACCCTAACCCTAACCCTAACCCTAAACCTAACCGTAACCCTAACCCTAACCCTAACCCTAACCCTAACCCTAACCGTAACCGTAA
>NW_026599591.1:2616875-2621875 GCF_023634155.1 Falco peregrinus | reverse complement strand
CCTGACCCTAAGAGGCCTAACCCTAAACGGAACTCAAAACCTCAGCTGTGCATGGCATGTACCCAACCCTAAACCTAACCCTAACCCTAACCGTAACCTTAACCAGAACCCTAACCCTAACCCTAACCCTAACCCTAACCCTAACCCTAATCCTGACCCTAAGAGGCCTATCCCTAAACGGAACTCTAAACCTCAGCTGTGCATGGCATGTACCTAACCCTAACCCTAACCCTAACCCTAACCCTAACCCTAACCCTAGCCCTAACCCTAACCCTAACCCTGACCCTAAGAGGCCTAACCCAAAACGGAACTCTAAACCTCAGCTGTGCATGTCATGTAGGTAACCCTAACCCTAACCCTAACCCTAACCCTAACCCTAACCCTAAGAGACCTAACCCTAAACGGAACTCTAAACATCAGCTGCGCATGGCATTTACCTAACCCTAACCCTAACCTTAACTTTAACCCTAACCCTAACCCTAACCCTAACCCTAACCCTAACCCTAACCCTAACCCTAACCCTAACCCTAAGAGGCCTAACCCTAAACGGAACTCTAAACCTCAGCTGTGCATGGCATGTAGGTAACCCTAACCGTAACCCTAACCCTAACCGTAACCGTAACCCTAACCCTAACCCTAACCCTAACTGTAACCCTAACTGTAACCCTAACCCTAACCCTAACCCTAACCCTAACCCTAACCCTGACCCTAAGAGGCATATCCCTAAACGGAACCCTAAACCTCAGCTGTGCATGGCATGTACGTAACCCTAACCCTAACCCTAACCCTAACCCTAACCCTAACCCTAAACCTAAACCTAACCCTAATCCTGACCCTAAGAGGCCTATCCCTAAACGGAACTCTAAACCTCAGCTGTGCATGGCATGTACGTAACCCTAACCCTAACCCTAACCCTAACCCTAACCCTAACCCTAACCGTAACCCTAACGCTAACCCTAACCCTAACCCTAACCCTAACCCTAACCCTAACCCGAAGAGACCTAACCCTAAACGGAACTCTAAACCTCAGGTGTGCATGGCATGTAGGTAACCCTAACCCTAACCCTAACCCTAACCCTAACCCTAACCCTAACCCTAACCCTAAGAGGCCTAACCCTAAACGCAACTCTAAACCTCAGCTGTGCATGGCATGTAGGTTACCCTAAACCTAACCCTAACCCTAACCCTAACCCTAACACTAATCCTGACCCTAAGAGGCCTATCCCTAAACGGAACTCTAAACCTCAGCTGTGCATGGCATGTACGTAACCCTAACCCGAACCCTAACCCTAACCCTATCCCTAACCGTAACCCTAACCGTAACCCTAACCCTAACCCTAACCCTAACCCTAACCGTACACCTAACCCTAACTCTAACCGTAACCGTAACCCTAACCCTAACCCTAACCCTAACCCTAACCCTAACCCTAACCCTAACCCTAACCGTAACCCTAACGCTAACCCTAACCCTAACCCTAAACCTAACTCTAACCCTAACCCTAACCCTAACCCTAACCCTAACCCTAACCCTAAGACACCTAACCCTAAACGGAACTCAAAACCTCAGCTGTGCATGGCATGTACCCAACCCTAACCCTAACCCTAACCCTAACCCTAAGAGGCCTAACCCTAAACGCAACTCTAAACCTCAGCTGTGCATGGCATGTAGGTAACCCTAACCGTAACCCTAACCCTAACCGTAACCGTAACCCTAACCCTAACCCTAACTGTAACCCTAACCCTAACCCTAACCCTAACCCTAACCCTAACCCTGACCCTTAGAGGCCTATCCCTAAACGGAACCCTAAACCTCAGCTGTGCATGGCATGTACCTAACCCTAACCCTAACCCTAACCCTAACCCTAACCCTAATCCTGACCCTAAGAGGCCTATCCCTAAACGGAACTCTAAACCTCAGCTGTGCATGGCATGTACGTAACCCTAACCCTAACCCTAACCCTAACCCTAACCCTAACCCTAACCCTAACCCTAACCCTAATCCTGACCCTAAGAGGCCTAACCCTAAACACAACTCTAAACCTCAGCTGTGCATGGCATGTAGGTAACCCTAACCCTAACCCTAACCCTACCCGTAACCGTAACCCTAACCCTAACCCTAACCTTAACCCTAACCCTAACTTTAACCCTAACCCTAACCCTAACCCTAACCCTAACCCTAACCCTAACCCTAACCCTAACCCTAAGAGGCCTAACCCTAAACGCAACTCTAAACCTCAGCTGTGCATGGCATGTAGGTAACCCTGACCCTAACCGTAACCCTAACCCTAACCCTAACCCTAATCCTGACCCTAAGAGGCCTATCCCTAAACGGAACTCTAAACCTCAGCTGTGCATGGCATGTACGTAACCCTAACCCTAACCCTAACCCTAACCCTAACCCTAACCCAAATCCTGACCCTAAGAGGCCTATCCCTAAACGGAACTCTAAACCTCAGCTGTGCATGGCATGTACGTAACCCTAACCCTAACCCTAACCCTAACCCTAACCCTAACCCTAACCCTAACCCTAACCCTAAGAGGCCTAACCCTAAGCGCAACTCTAAACCTCAGGTGTGCATGGCATATACGTAACCCTAACCCTAACCCTAACCCTAACCCTAACCCTAACCCTAACCCTAACCCTAACCCTAACCCTAATCCTGACCCTAAGAGGCCTATCTCTAAACGGAACTCTAAACCTCAGCTGTGCATGGCATGTAGGTAACCCTAACCCTAACCCTAACCCTAACCCTAACCCTAACCCTAACCCTAAGAGGCCTAACCCTAAACACAACTCTAAACCTCAGCTGTGCATGGCATGTAGGTAACCCTAACCGTAACCCTAACCCTACCCGTAACCGTAACCCTAACCCTAACCCTAACCCTAAACCTAACCCTAACTTTAACCCTAACCCTAACCCTAACCCTAACCCTAACCCTAAGAGGCCTAACCCTAAACGCAACTCTAAACCTCAGCTGTGCATGGCATGTACGTAACCCTAACCCTAACCCTAACCCTAACCCTAACCCTAACACTAACCCTAACCCTAACCCTAACCCTAACCCTAACCCTAACCCTAACCCTAAGAGGCCTAACCCTAAACGCAACTCTAAACCTCAGCTGTGCATGGCATGTACGTAACCCTAACCCTAACCCTAACCCTAACCCTAACCCTAACACTAACCCTAACCCTAACCCTAACCCTAACCCTAACCCTAAGAGGCCTAACCCTAAACGCAACTCTAAACCTCAGCTGTGCATGGCATGTACCTAACCCTAACCCTAACCCTAACCCTAACTGTAACCGTAACCCTAACCATAACCCTAACCCTAACTGTAACCCTAACTGTAACCCAAAACCTAACCCTAACCCTAACCCTATCCCTAACCCTAACCCTAACCCTGACCCTAAGAGGCATATCCCTAAACGGAACCCTAAACCTCAGCTGTGCATGGCATGTACGTAACCCTAACCCTAACCCTAACCCTAACCCTAACCCTAACCCTAACCCTAACGGTAACCCTAACCCTAACCCTAACCCTAACCCTAACCGTAACCGTAACCAGAACCCTAACCCTAACCCTAACCCTAACCCTAACCCTAACCCTAACCCTAATCCTGACCCTAAGAGGCCTATCCCTAAACGGAACTCTAAACCTCAGCTGTGCATGGCATGTACCTAACCCTAACCCTAACCCTAACCCTAACCCTAACCCTAACCCTAACCCTAACCCTAACCCTGACCCTTAGAGGCCTATCCCTAAACGGAACCCTAAACCTCAGCTGTGCATGGCATGTACGTAACCCTAAGCCTAACCCTAACCCTAACCCTAACCCTAAACCTAACCCTAAGAGGCCTAACCCTAAACGCAACTCTAAACCTCAGCTGTGCATGGCATGTACCCAACCCTAACCCTAACCCTAACCCTAACCCTAACCCTAACACTAACCCTAACACTAACCCTAACCCTAACCCTAACCCTAAGAGGCCTAACCCTAAACGCAACTCTAAACCTCAGCTGTGCATGGCATGTAGGTTACCCTAACCCTAACCCTAACCCTAACCCTAACCCTAACCCTAACCCTAACCCTAAAGGGCCTAACCCTAAACGCAACTCTAAACCTCAGCTGTGCATGGCATGTACCTAACCCTAACCCTAACCGTAACCGTAACCGTAACCCTAACCCTAACCCTAACCCTAACCCTAATCCTGACCCTAAGAGGCCTATCCCTAAACGGAACTCTAAACCTCAGCTGTGCATGGCATGTACGTAACCCTAACCCTAACCCTAACCCTAACCCTAAGAGGCCTAACCCTAAACGCAACTCTAAACCTCAGCTGTGCATGGCATGTAGGTAACCCTAATCCTAACCGTAACCCTAACCCTAACCCTAACCCTAATCCTGAACCTAAGAAGCCTATCCCTAAACGGAACTCTAAACCTCAGCTGTGCATGGCATGTACGTAACCCTAACCCTAACCCTAACCCTAACCCTAACCCTAACCCTAACCCTAACCCTAACCCTAACCCAAATCTTGACCCTAAGAGGCCTATCCCTAAACGGAACTCTAAACCTCAGCTGTGCATGGCATGTACGTAACCCTAACCCTAACCCTAACCCTAACCCTAACCCTAACCCTAATCCTGACCCTAAGAGGCCTATCCCTAAGCGCAACTCTAAACCTCAGGTGTGCATGGCATATACGTAACCCTAACCCTAACCCTAACCCTAACCCTAACCCTAACCCTAACCCTAACCCTAACCCTAATCCTGACCCTAAGAGGCCTATCCCTAAACGGAACTCTAAACCTCAGCTGTGCATGTCATGTAGGTAACCCTAACCCTAGCCCTAACCCTAACCCTAACCCTAACCCTAACCCTAACCCTAACCCTAACCCTAAGAGGCCTAACCCTAAACACAACTCTAAACCTCAGCTGTGCATGGCATGTAGGTAACCCTAACCGTAACCCTAACCCTACCCGTAACCGTAACC
>NW_026599591.1:2574375-2606875 GCF_023634155.1 Falco peregrinus | reverse complement strand
CCGTAACCCTAACCCTAACCCTAACCCTAATCCTGACCCTAAGAGGCCTATCCCTAAACGGAACTCTAAACCTCAGCTGTGCATGGCATGTACGTAACCCTAACCCTAACCGTAACCCTAACCCTAACCCTAACCCTAACCCTAACCCTAACCCTAACCCTAACCCTAACCCTAACCCAAATCCTGACCCTAAGAGGCCTATCCCTAAACGGAACTCTAAACCTCAGCTGTGCATGGCATGTACGTAACCCTAACCCTAACCCTAACCCTAACCCTAACCCTAACCCTAACCCTAACCCTAAGAGGCCTAACCCTAAACACAACTCTAAACCTCAGCTGTGCATGGCATGTAGGTAACCCTAACTGTAACCCTAACCCTACCCGTAACCGTAACCCTAACCCTAACCCTAACCCTAACCCTAACTTTAACCCTAACCCTAAACCTAACCCTAACCCTAACCCTAACCCTAACCCTAACCCTAACCCTAACCCTAACCCTAAGAGGCCTAACCCTAAACGCAACTCTAAACCTCAGCTGTGCATGGCATGTAGGTAACCCTAACCGTAACTCTAACCCTAACCGTAACCGTAACCCTAACCCTAACCCTAACTGTAACCCTAACTGTAACCCTAAACCTAACCCTAACCCTAACCCTAACCCTAACCCTAACCCTAACCCTGACCCTAAGAGGCATATCCCTAAACGGAACCCTAAACCTCAGCTGTGCATGGCATGTACGTAACCCTAACCCTAACCCTAACCCTAACCCTAACCCTAACCCTAACCCTAACCCTAACGGTAACCCTAACCCTAACCCTAACCCTAACCCTAACCGCAACCGTAACCAGAACCCTAACCCTAACCCTAACCCTAACCCTAACCCTAACCCTAATCCTGACCCTAAGAGGCCTAACCCTAAACGGAACTCAAAACCTCAGCTGTGCATGGCATGTACCCAACCCTAACCCTAACCCTAACCCTAACCCTAACACTAACCCTAACCCTAACCCTAACCCTAACCCTAAGAGGCCTAACCCTAAACACAACTCTAAACCTCAGCTGTTCATGGCATGTAGGTTACCCTAACCCTAACCCTAACCCTAACCCTAACCCTAACCCTAACCCTAACCCTAACCCTAAAGGGCCTAATCCTAAACGCAACTCTAAACCTCAGCTGTGCATGGCATGTACCTAACCCTAACCCTAACCGTAACCGTAACCGTAACCCTAACCCTAACCCTAACCCTAACCCTAATCCTGACCCTAAGAGGCCTATCCCTAAACGGAACTCTAAACCTCAGCTGTGCATGGCATGTACGTAACCCTAACCCTAACCCTAACCCTAACCCTAACCCTAACCCTAACCGTAACCCTAACGCTAACCCTAACCCTAACCCTAACCCTAACCCTAACCCTAACCCTAACCCTAACCCTAACCCTAACCCTAACCCTAAGAGACCTAACCCTAAACGGAACTCAAAACCTCAGCTGTGCATGGCATGTACCCAACCCTAACCCTAAACCTAACCCTAACCCTAAGAGGCCTAACCCTAAACGCAACTCTAAACCTCAGCTGTGCATGGCATGTAGGTAACCCTAACCGTAACCCTAACCCTAACCGTAACCGTAACCCTAACCCTAACCCTAACCGTAACCCTAACCCTAACCCTAACCCTAACCCTAACCCTAACCCTAACCCTGACCCTTAGAGGCCTATCCCTAAACGGAACCCTAAACCTCAGCTGTGCATGGCATGTACCTAAACCTAACCCTAACCATAACCATAACCCTAACCCTAACCCTAACCCTAAGAGGCCTAACCCTAAACGGAACTCAAAACCTCAGCTGTGCATGGCATGTACCCAACCCTAACCCTAACCCTAACCCTAACCCTAACCCTAACCCTAACCCTAAACCTAACCGTAACCCTAACCCTAACCCTAACCCTAACCCTCACCCAAATCCTGACCATAAGAGGCCTATCCCTAAACGGAACTCTAAACCTCAGCTGTGCATGGCATGTAGGTAACCCTAACCCTAACCCTAACCCTAACCGTAACCGTAACCCTAACCATAACCCTAACCCTAACTGTAACCCTAACTGTAACCCTAAACCTAACCCTAACCCTAACCCTGACCCTAAGAGGCATATCCCTAAACGGAACCCTAAACCTCAGCTGTGCATGGCATGTACGTAACCCTAACCCTAACCCTAACCCTAACCCTAACCCTAACCCTAACCCTAACCCTAACGGTAACCCTAACCCTAACCCTAACCCTAACCCTAACCCTAACCCTAACCCTAACCCTGACCCTAAGAGGCATATCCCTAAACGGAACCCTAAACCTCAGCTGTGCATGGCATGTACCTAACCTTAACCCTAACCCTAACCCTAACCCTAACCCTAATCCTGACCCTAAGAGGCCTAACCCTAAACGCAACTCTAAACCTCAGCTGTGCATGGCATGTACGTAACCCTAACCCTAACCCTAACCCTAACCCTAACCCTAACCCTAACCCTAACCCTAACCCTAACCCTAACCCTAACCCTAACCCTAACCCTAATCCTGACCCTAAGAGGCCTATCCCTAAACGGAACTCTAAACCTCAGCTGTGCTTGGCATGTACGTAACCCTAACCCTAACCCTAACCCTAACCCTAACCCTAACCCTAACCCTAACCCTAATCCTGACCCTAAGAGGCCTATCCCTAAACGGAACTATAAACCTCAGCTGTGCATGGCATGTAGGTAACCCTAACCGTAACCCTAACCCTAACCCTAACCCTAAACCTAACCCTAACCCTAACCTTAACCCTAACCCTAACTTTAACCCTAACCCTAACCCTAACCCTAACCCTAACCGTAACCCTAACCCTAACCCTAACCCTAACCCTAAGAGGCCTAACCCTAAACGCAACTCTAAACCTCAGCTGTGCATGGCATGTAGGTAACCCTGACCCTAACCGTAACCCTAACCCTAACCCTAACCCTAATCCTGACCCTAAGAGGCCTATCCCTAAACGGAACTCTAAACCTCAGCTGTGCATGGCATGTACGTAACCCTAACCCTAACCCTAACCCTAACCCTAACCCTAACCCTAACCCTAACCCTAACCCTAACCCTAACCCTAACCCAAATCCTGACCCTAAGAGGCCTAACCCTAAACGGAACTCTAAACCTCAGCTGTGCATGGCATGTACGTAACCCTAACCCTAACCCTAACCCTAACCCTAACCCTAACCCTAACCCTAACCCTAAGAGGCCTAACCCTAAGCGCAACTCTAAACCTCAGGTGTGCATGGCATATACGTAACCCTAACCCTAACCCTAACCCTAACCCTAACCCTAACCCTAACCCTAATCCTGACCCTAAGAGGCCTATCCCTAAACACAACTCTAAACCTCAGCTGTGCATGGCATGTAGGTAACCCTAACCGTAACCCTAACCCTACCCGTAACCGTAACCCTAACCCTAACCCTAACCCTAACCCTAACCCTAACTTTAACCCTAACCCTAACCCTAACCCTAACCCTAACCCTAAGAGGCCTATCCCTAAACGGAACCCTAAACCTCAGCTGTGCATGGCATGTACCTAACCCTAACCCTAACCCTAACCCTAACCCTAACCCTAACCCTAATCCTGACCCTAAGAGGCCTATCCCTAAACGGAACTCTAAACCTCAGCTGTGCATGGCATGTACGTAACCCTAACCCTAACCCTAACCCTAACCCTAACCCTAACCCTAACCCTAACCCTAACCCTAACCCTAACCCTAAGAGGCCTAACCCTAAACGCAACTCTAAACCTCAGCTGTGCATGGCATGTAGGTAACCCTAACCGTAACCCTAACCCTACCCGTAACCGTAACCCTAACCCTAACCCTAACCTTAACCCTAACCCTAACTTTAACCCTAACCCTAACCCTAACCCTAACCCTAACCCTAACCCTAACCCTAACCCTAACCCTAACCCTAACCCTAAGAGGCCTAACCCTAAACGCAACTCTAAACCTCAGCTGTGCATGGCATGTAGGTAACCCTAATCCTAACCGTAACCCTAACCCTAACCCTAACCCTAATCCTGACCCTAAGAGGCCTATCCCTAAACGGAACTCTAAACCTCAGCTGTGCATGGCATGTACGTAACCCTAACCCTAACCGTAACCCTAACCCTAACCCTAACCCTAACCCTAACCCTAACCCTAACCCTAACCCTAACCCTAACCCAAATCCTGACCCTAAGAGGCCTATCCCTAAACGGAACTCTAAACCTCAGCTGTGCATGGCATGTACGTAACCCTAACCCTAACCCTAACCCTAACCCTAACCCTAACCCTAACCCTAACCCTAAGAGGCCTAACCCTAAACACAACTCTAAACCTCAGCTGTGCATGGCATGTAGGTAACCCTAACCGTAACCCTAACCCTACCCGTAACCGTAACCCTAACCCTAACCCTAACCCTAACCCTAACTTTAACCCTAACCCTAAACCTAACCCTAACCCTAACCCTAACCCTAACCCTAACCCTAACCCTAACCCTAACCCTAACCCTAACCCTAACCCTAACCCTAAGAGGCCTAACCCTAAACGCAACTCTAAACCTCAGCTGTGCATGGCATGTAGGTAACCCTAACCGTAACTCTAACCCTAACCGTAACCGTAACCCTAACCCTAACCCTAACTGTAACCCTAACTGTAACCCTAAACCTAACCCTAACCCTAACCCTAACCCTAACCCTAACCCTAACCCTGACCCTAAGAGGCATATCCCTAAACGGAACCCTAAACCTCAGCTGTGCATGGCATGTACGTAACCCTAACCCTAACCCTAACCCTAACCCTAACCCTAACCCTAACCCTAACCCTAACGGTAACCCTAACCCTAACCCTAACCCTAACCCTAACCGCAACCGTAACCAGAACCCTAACCCTAACCCTAACCCTAACCCTAACCCTAACCCTAATCCTGACCCTAAGAGGCCTAACCCTAAACGGAACTCAAAACCTCAGCTGTGCATGGCATGTACCCAACCCTAACCCTAACCCTAACCCTAACCCTAACACTAACCCTAACCCTAACCCTAACCCTAACCCTAAGAGGCCTAACCCTAAACGCAACTCTAAACCTCAGCTGTTCATGGCATGTAGGTTACCCTAACCCTAACCCTAACCCTAACCCTAACCCTAACCCTAACCCTAACCCTAACCCTAAAGGGCCTAATCCTAAACGCAACTCTAAACCTCAGCTGTGCATGGCATGTACCTAACCCTAAACCTAACCGTAACCGTAACCGTAACCCTAACCCTAACCCTAACCCTAACCCTAATCCTGACCCTAAGAGGCCTATCCCTAAACGGAACTCTAAACCTCAGCTGTGCATGGCATGTACGTAACCCTAACCCTAACCCTAACCCTAACCCTAACCCTAACCCTAACCGTAACCCTAACGCTAACCCTAACCCTAACCCTAACCCTAACCCTAACCCTAACCCTAACCCTAACCCTAACCCTAACCCTAACCCTAACCCTAACCCTAAGAGACCTAACCCTAAACGGAACTCAAAACCTCAGCTGTGCATGGCATGTACCCAACCCTAACCCTAAACCTAACCCTAACCCTAAGAGGCCTAACCCTAAACGCAACTCTAAACCTCAGCTGTGCATGGCATGTAGGTAACCCTAACCGTAACCCTAACCCTAACCGTAACCGTAACCCTAACCCTAACCCTAACCGTAACCCTAACCCTAACCCTAACCCTAACCCTAACCCTAACCCTAACCCTGACCCTTAGAGGCCTATCCCTAAACGGAACCCTAAACCTCAGCTGTGCATGGCATGTACCTAAACCTAACCCTAACCATAACCATAACCCTAACCCTAACCCTAACCCTAAGAGGCCTAACCCTAAACGGAACTCAAAACCTCAGCTGTGCATGGCATGTACCCAACCCTAACCCTAACCCTAACCCTAACCCTAACCCTAACCCTAACCCTAAACCTAACCGTAACCCTAACCCTAACCCTAACCCTAACCCTCACCCAAATCCTGACCATAAGAGGCCTATCCCTAAACGGAACTCTAAACCTCAGCTGTGCATGGCATGTATGTAACCCTAACCCTAACCCTAACCCTAACCCTAACCCTAACCCTAACCCTAACCCTAACCCTAAGAGGCCTAACCCTAAGCGCAACTCTAAACCTCAGGTGTGCATGGCATATACGTAACCCTAACCCTAACCCTAACCCTAACCCTAACCCTAACCCTAACCCTAACCCTAACCCTAATCCTGACCCTAAGAGGCCTATCCCTAAACGGAACTCTAAACCTCAGCTGTGCATGGCATGTAGGTAACCCTAAACCTAACCCTAACCCTAACCCTAACCCTAACCCTAACCCTAACCCTAACCCTAAGAGGCCTAACCCTAAACACAACTCTAAACCTCAGCTGTGCATGGCATGTAGGTAACCCTAACCGTAACCCTAACCCTACCCGTAACCGTAACCCTAACTTAACCCTAACCCTAACCCTAACTTTAACCCTAACCCTAACCCTAACCCTAACCCTAACCCTAAGAGGCCTAACCCTAAACGCAACTCTAAACCTCAGCTGTGCATGGCATGTACGTAACCCTAACCCTAACCCTAACCCTAACCCTAACCCTAACCCTAACCCTAACCCTAACCCTAACCCTAACCCTAACCCTAAGAGGCCTAACCCTAAACGCAACTCTAAACCTCAGCCGTGCATGGCATGTAGGTAACCCTAACCGTAACCCTAACCCTAACCGTAACCGTAACCCTAACCATAACCCTAACCCTAACTGTAACCCTAACTGTAACCCTAAACCTAACCCTAACCCTAACCCTAACCCTAACCCTAACCCTAACCCTGACCCTAAGAGGCATATCCCTAAACGGAACCCTAAACCTCAGCTGTGCATGGCATGTACGTAACCCTAACCCTAACCCTAACCCTAACCCTAACCCTAACCCTAACCCTAACCCTAACGGTAACCCTAACCCTAACCCTAACCCTAACCCTAACCGTAACCGTAACCAGAACCCTAACCCTAACCCTAACCCTAACCCTAACCCTAACCCTAACCCTGACCCTTAGAGGCCTATCCCTAAACGGAACCCTAAACCTCAGCTGTGCATGGCATGTACGTAACCCTAACCCTAACCCTAACCCTAACCCTAACCCTAAACCTAACCCTAAGAGGCCTAACCCTAAACGGAACTCAAAACCTCAGCTGTGCATGGCATGTACCCAACCCTAACCCTAACCCTAACCCTAACCCTAACCCTAACCCTAACACTAACCCTAACCCTAACCCTAACCCTAACCCTAAGAGCCCTAACCCTAAACGCAACTCTAAACCTCAGCTGTGCATGGCATGTAGGTTACCCTAACCCTAACCCTAACCCTAACCCTAACCCTAACCCTAACCCTAAAGGGCCTAACCCTAAACGCAACTCTAAACCTCAGCTGTGCATGGCATGTACCTAACCCTAACCCTAACCGTAACCGTAACCGTAACCCTAACCCTAACCCTAACCCTAACCCTAATCCTGACCCTAAGAGGCCTATCCCTAAACGGAACTCTAAACCTCAGCTGTGCATGGCATGTACGTCACCCTAACCCTAACCCTAACCCTAACCCTAACCCTAACCCTAACCCTAACCCTAACCCTAATCCTGACCCTAAGAGGCCTATCCCTAAACGGAACTATAAACCTCAGCTGTGCATGGCATGTAGGTAACTCTAACCCTAACCCTAACCCTAACCCTAACCCTAACCCTAACCCTAACCCTAACCCTAACCCTAAGAGGCCTAACCCTAAACGCAACTCTAAACCTCAGCTGTGCATGGCATGTAGGTAACCCTAACCGTAACCCTAACCCTACCCGTAACCGTAACCCTAACCCTAACCCTAACCCTAACCCTAACCCTAACCCTAACCCTAACCCTAACCCTAACCCTAACCCTATCCCTAAACGGAACTCTAAACCTCAGCTGTGCATGGCATGTACGTATCCCTAACCCTAACCCTAACCCTAACCCTATCCCTAACCGTAACCCTAACCGTAACCCTAACCCTAACCCTAACCCTAACCCTAACCGTACCCCTAACCCTAACCCTAACCGTAACCCTAACCCTTACCCTAACCCTAACCCTAACCCTAACCCTAACCCTAACCCTAACCCTAACCCTAATCCTGACCCTAAGAGGCCTATCCCTAAACGGAACTCTAAACCTCAGCTGTGCATGGCATGTACGTAACCCTAACCCTAACCCTAACCCTAACCCTAACCCTAACCCTAACCCTAACCCTAACCGTAACCCTAACGCTAACCCTAACCCTAACCCTAACCCTAACCCTAACCCTAACCCTAACCCTAACCCTAACCCTAACCCTAACCCTAAGAGACCTAACCCTAAACGGAACTCAAAACCTCAGCTGTGCATGGCATGTACCCAACCCTAACCCTAACCCTAACCCTAACCCTAAGAGGCCTAACCCTAAACGCAACTCTAAACCTCAGCTGTGCATGGCATGTAGGTAACCCTAACCGTAACCCTAACCCTAACCGTAACCGTAACCCTAACCCTAACCCTAACCGTAACCCTAACCCTAACCCTAACCCTAACCCTAACCCTAACCCTGACCCTTAGAGGCCTATCCCTAAACGGAACCCTAAACCTCAGCTGTGCATGGCATGTACCTAAACCTAACCCTAACCATAACCCTAACCATAACCCTAACCCTAACCCTAAGAGGCCTAACCCTAAACGGAACTCAAAACCTCAGCTGTGCATGGCATGTACCCAACCCTAACCCTAACCCTAACCCTAACCCTAACCCTAACCCTAACCCTAACCCTAAACCTAACCGTAACCCTAATCCTAACCCTAACCCTAACCCAAATCCTGACCATAAGAGGCCTATCCCTAAACGGAACTCTAAACCTCAGCTGTGCATGGCATGTATGTAACCCTAACCCTAACCCTAACCCTAACCCTAACCCTAAGAGGCGTAAACCTAAGCGCAACTCTAAACCTCAGCTGTGCATGGCATGTAGGTAACCCTAACCCTAAACCTAACCCTAACCCTAACCCTAACCCTAACCCTAACCCTAACCCTAACCCTAAGAGGCCTATCCCTAAACACAACTCTAAACCTCAGCTGTGCATGGCATGTAGGTAACCCTAACCGTAACCCTAACCCTACCCGTAACCGTAACCCTAACCCTAACCCTAACCCTAACCCTAACTTTAACCCTAACCCTAACCCTAACCCTAACCCTAACCCTAAGAGGCCTAACCCTAAACGCAACTCTAAACCTCAGCTGTGCATGGCATGTACGTAACCCTAACCCTAACCCTAACCCTAACCCTAACCCTAACCCTAACCCTAACCCTAACCCTAACCCTAAGAGGCCTAACCCTAAACGGAACTCAAAACCTCAGCCGTGCATGGCATGTAGGTAACCCTAACCGTAACCCTAACCCTAACCGTAACCGTAACCCTAACCATAACCCTAACCCTAACTGTAACCCTAACTGTAACCCTAAACCTAACCCTAACCCTAACCCTAACCCTAACCCTAACCCTAACCCTAACCCTGACCCTAAGAGGCATATCCCTAAACGGAACCCTAAACCTCAGCTGTGCATGGCATGTACGTAACCCTAACCCTAACCCTAACCCTAACCCTAACCCTAACCCTAACCCTAACCCTAACGGTAACCCTAACCCTAACCCTAGCCCTAACCCTAACCGTAACCGTAACCAGAACCCTAACCCTAACCCTAACCCTAACCCTAACCCTAACCCTAACCCTAACCCTGACCCTTAGAGGCCTATCCCTAAACGGAACTCTAAACCTCAGCTGTGCATGGCATGTACGTAACCCTAGCCCTAACCCTAACCCTAACCCTAACCCTAAACCTAACCCTAAGAGGCCTAACCCTAAACGGAACTCAAAACCTCAGCTGTGCATGGCATGTACCCAACCCTAACCCTAACCCTAACCCTAACCCTAACCCTAAGCCTAACCCTAACCCTAACCCTAAGAGGCCTAACCCTAAACGCAACTCTAAACCTCAGCTGTGCATGGCATGTAGGTTACCCTAACCCTAACCCTAACCCTAACCCTAACCCTAACCCTAACCCTAACCCTAAAGGGCCTAACCCTAAACGCAACTCTAAACCTCAGCTGTGCATGGCATGTACCTAACCCTAACCCTAACCGTAACCGTAACCGTAATCCTAACCCTAACCCTAACCCTAACCCTAATCCTGACCCTAAGAGGCCTATCCCTAAACGGAACTCTAAACCTCAGCTGTGCATGGCATGTACGTAACCCTAACCCTAACCCTAACCCTAACCCTAACCCTAACCCTAACCCTAACCCTAATCCTGACCCTAAGAGGCCTATCCCTAAACGGAACTATAAACCTCAGCTGTGCATGGCATGTAGGTAACTCTAACCCTAACCCTAACCCTAACCCTAACCCTAACCCTAACCCTAACCCTAACCCTAACCCTAAGAGGCCTAACCCTAAACGCAACTCTAAACCTCAGTTGTGCATGGCATGTAGGTAACCCTAACCGTAACCCTAACCCTACCCGTAACCGTAACCCTAACCCTAACCCTAACCCTAACCCTAACTTTAACCCTAACCCTAACCCTAACCCTAACTTTAAACCTAACCCTAACCCTAACCCTAACCCTAACCCTAACCCTAACCCTAACCCTATCCCTAAACGGAACTCTAAACCTCAGCTGTGCATGGCATGTACGTATCCCTAACCCTAACCCTAACCCTAACCCTATCCCTAACCGTAACCCTAACCGTAACCCTAACCCTAACCCTAACCCTAACCCTAACCGTACCCCTAACCCTAACCCTAACCGTAACCCTAACCCTAACCCTAACCCTAACCCTAACCCTAACCCTAACCCTAACCCTAACCCTAACCCTAACCCTAATCCTGACCCTAAGAGGCCTATCCCTAAACGGAACTCTAAACCTCAGCTGTGCATGGCATGTACGTAACCCTAACCCTAACCCTAACCCTAACCCTAACCCTAACCCTAACCCTAACCGTAACCCTAACGCTAACCCTAACCCTAACCCTAACCCTAACCCTAACCCTAAGAGGCCTAACCCTAAACGCAACTCTAAACCTCAGCTGTGCATGGCATGTAGGTAACCCTAACCGTAACCCTAACCCTAACCGTAACCGTAACCCTAACCCTAACCCTAACCGTAACCCTAACCCTAACCCTAACCCTAACCCTAACCCTAACCCTAACCCTAACCCTAACCCTTAGAGGCCTATCCCTAAACGGAACCCTAAACCTCAGCTGTGCATGGCATGTACCTAACCCTAACCCTAACCCTAACCCTAACCCTAACCCTAATCCTGACCCTAAGAGGCCTAACCCTAAACGGAACTCAAAACCTCAGCTGTGCATGGCATGTACCCAACCCTAACCCTAACCCTAACCCTAACCCTAACCCTAACCCTAACCCTAAACCTAACCGTAACCCTAACCCTAACCCTAACCCTAACCCTAATCCTGACCCTAAGAGGCCTATCCCTAAATGGAACTCTAAACCTCAGCTGTGCATGGCATGTACCTAACCCTAACCCTAACCCTAACCCTAACACTAACCCAAACCCTAAACCTAACCCTAATCCTGACCCTAAGAAGCCTAACCCTAAACGCAACTCTAAATCTCAGCTGTGCATGGCATGTAGGTAACCCTAACCCTAACCCTAACCCTAACCCTAACCCTAACCCTAAGAGACCTAACCCTAAACGGAACTCTAAACCTCAGCTGCGCATGGCATTTACCTAACCCTAACCCTAACCCTAACTTTAACCCTAACCCTAACCCTAACCCTAACCCTAACCCTAACCCTAACCCTAACCCTAACCCTAACCCTAAGAGGCCTAACCCTAAACGGAACTCTAAACCTCAGCTGTGCATGGCATGTACGTAACCCTAACCGTAACCCTAACCCTAACCCTAACCGTAACCCTAACCCTAACCCTAACCCTAACTGTAACCCTAACTGTAACCCTAACCCTAACCCTAACCCTAACCCTAACCCTAACCCTAACCCTAACCCTAACCCTGACCCTAAGAGGCATATCCCTAAACGGAACCCTAAACCTCAGCTGTGCATGGCATGTACGTAACCCTAACCCTAACCCTAACCCTAACCCTAACCCTAACCCTAACCCTAACCCTAAACCTAACCCTAATCCTGACCCTAAGAGGCCTATCCCTAAACGGAACTCTAAACCTCAGCTGTGCATGGCATGTACGTAACCCTATCCCTAACCCTAACCCTAACCCTAACCCTAACCGTAACCCTAACGCTAACCCTAAACCTAACCCTAACCCTAACCCTAACCCTAACCCTAAGAGACCTAACCCTAAACGGAACTCTAAACCTCAGGTGTGCATGGCATGTAGGTAACCCTAACCCTAACCCTAACCCTAACCCTAACCCTAAGAGGCCTAACCCTAAACGCAACTCTAAACCTCAGCTGTGCATGGCATGTACCTAAACCTAACCCTAACCATAACCCTAACCCTAACCCTAACCCTAACCCTAAGAGGCCTAACCCTAAACGGAACTCAAAACCTCAGCTGTGCATGGCATGTACCCAACCCTAAACCTAACCCTAACTTTAACCCTAACCCTAACCCTAACCCTAACCCTAAACCTAACCGTAACCCTAACCCTAACCCTAACCCTAACCCTCACCCAAATCCTGACCATAAGAGGCCTATCCCTAAACGGAACTCTAAACCTCAGCTGTGCATGGCATGTATGTAACCCTAACCCTAACCCTAACCCTAACCCTAACCCTAACCCTAAGAGGCCTAACCCTAAGTGCAACTCTAAACCTCAGGTGTGCATGGCATATACGTAACCCTAACCCTAACCCTAACCCTAACCCTAACCCTAACCCTAACCCTAACCCTAACCCTAACCCTAATCCTGACCCTAAGAGGCCTATCCCTAAACGGAACTCTAAACCTCAGCTGTGCATGGCATGTAGGTAACCCTAACCCTAACCCTAACCCTAACCCTAACCCTAACCCTAACCCTAACCCTAACCCTAACCCTAAGAGGCCTAACCCTAAACACAACTCTAAACCTCAGCTGTGCATGGCATGTAGGTAACCCTAACCGTAACCCTAACCCTACCCGTAACCGTAACCCTAACTTAACCCTAACCCTAACCCTAACTTTAACCCTAACCCTAACCCTAACCCTAACCCTAACCCTAAGAGGCCTAACCCTAAACGCAACTCTAAACCTCAGCTGTGCATGGCATGTACGTAACCCTAACCCTAACCCTAACCCTAACCCTAACCCTAACCTTAACCCTAACCCTAACCCTGACCCTAAGAGGCATATCCCTAAACGGAACCCTAAACCTCAGCTGTGCATGGCATGTACGTAACCCTAACCCTAACCCTAACCCTAACCCTAACCCTAACCCTAACCCTAACGGTAACCCTAACCCTAACCCTAACCCTAACCCTAACCCTAACCGTAACCGTAACCAGAACCCTAACCCTAACCCTAACCCTAACCCTAACCCTAACCCTAACCCTAACCCTGACCCTTAGAGGCCTATCCCTAAACGGAACCCTAAACCTCAGCTGTGCATGGCATGTACGTAACCCTAACCCTAACCCTAACCCTAACCCTAACCCTAAACCTAACCCTAAGAGGCCTAACCCTAAACGGAACTCAAAACCTCAGCTGTGCATGGCATGTACCCAACCCTAACCCTAACCCTAACCCTAACCCTAACCCTAACCCTAACACTAACCCTAACCCTAACCCTAACCCTAACCCTAAGAGGCCTAACCCTAAACGCAACTCTAAACTTCAGCTGTGCATGGCATGTAGGTTACCCTAACCCTAACCCTAACCCTAACCCTAACCCTAACCCTAACCCTAAAGGGCCTAACCCTAAACGCAACTCTAAACCTCAGCTGTGCATGGCATGTACCTAACCCTAACCCTAACCGTAACCGTAACCGTAACCCTAACCCTAACCCTAACCCTAACCCTAATCCTGACCCTAAGAGGCCTATCCCTAAACGGAACTCTAAACCTCAGCTGTGCATGGCATGTACGTCACCCTAACCCTAACCCTAACCCTAACCCTAACCCTAACCCTAACCCTAACCCTAACCCTAATCCTGACCCTAAGAGGCCTATCCCTAAACGGAACTATAAACCTCAGCTGTGCATGGCATGTAGGTAACTCTAACCCTAACCCTAACCCTAACCCTAACCCTAACCCTAACCCTAACCCTAACCCTAAGAGGCCTAACCCTAAACGCAACTCTAAACCTCAGCTGTGCATGGCATGTAGGTAACCCTAACCGTAACCCTAACCCTACCCGTAACCGTAACCCTAACCCTAACCCTAACCCTAACCCTAACCCTAACCCTAACCCTAACCCTAACCCTAACCCTAACCCTAACCCTATCCCTAAACGGAACTCTAAACCTCAGCTGTGCATGGCATGTACGTATCCCTAACCCTAACCCTAACCCTAACACTATCCCTAACCGTAACCGTAACCCTAACCGTAACCGTACCCCTAACCCTAACCCTAACCGTACCCCTAACCCTAACCCTAACCGTAACCCTAACCCTAACCCTAACCCTAACCCTAACCCTAACCCTAACCCTAACCCTAATCCTGACCCTAAGAGGCCTATCCCTAAACGGAACTCTAAACCTCAGCTGCGCATGGCATGTACGTAACCCTAACCCTAACCCTAACCCTAACCCTAACCCTAACCCTAACCGTAACCCTAACGCTAACCCTAACCCTAACCCTAACCCTAACCCTAAACCTAACCCTAACCCTAACCCTAACCCTAACCCTAACCCTAAGAGACCTAACCCTAAACGGAACTCAAAACCTCAGCTGTGCATGGCATGTACCCAACCCTAACCCTAACCCTAACCCTAACCCTAAGAGGCCTAACCCTAAACGCAACTCTAAACCTCAGCTGTGCATGGCATGTAGGTAACCCTAACCGTAACCCTAACCCTAACCGTAACCGTAACCCTAACCCTAACCCTAACCGTAACCCTAACCCTAACCCTAACCCTAACCCTAACCCTAACCCTAACCCTGACCCTTAGAGGCCTATCCCTAAACGGAACCCTAAACCTCAGCTGTGCATGGCATGTACCTAAACCTAACCCTAACCATAACCCTAACCCTAACCCTAACCCTAACCCTAAGAGGCCTAACCCTAAACGGAACTCAAAACCTCAGCTGTGCATGGCATGTACCCAACCCTAACCCTAACCCTAACCCTAACCCTAACCCTAACCCTAACCCTAACCCTAAACCTAACCGTAACCCTAACCCTAACCCTAACCCTAACCCAAATCCTGACCCTAAGAGGCCTATCCCTAAACGGAACTCTAAACCTCAGCTGTGCATGGCATGTATGTAACCCTAACCCTAACCCTAACCCTAACCCTAACCCTAACCCTAACCCTAACCCTAAGAGGCCTAAACCTAAGCGCAACTCTAAACCTCAGGTGTGCATGGCATATACGTAACCCTAACCCTAACCCTAACCCTAACCCTAACCCTAACCCTAACCCTAACCCTAACCCTAACCCTAATCCTGACCCTAAGAGGCCTATCCCTAAACGGAACTCTAAACCTCAGCTGTGCATGGCATGTAGGTAACCCTAACCCTAAACCTAACCCTAACCCTAACCCTAACCCTAACCCTAACCCTAACCCTAAGAGGCCTATCCCTAAACACAACTCTAAACCTCAGCTGTGCATGGCATGTAGGTAACCCTAACCGTAACCCTAACCCTACCCGTAACCGTAACCCTAACCCTAACCCTAACCCTAACCCTAACTTTAACCCTAACCCTAACCCTAACCCTAACCCTAACCCTAAGAGGCCTAACCCTAAACGCAACTCTAAACCTCAGCTGTGCATGGCATGTACGTAACCCTAACCCTAACCCTAACCCTAACCCTAACCCTAACCCTAACCCTAACCCTAACCCTAAGAGGCCTAACCCTAAACGGAACTCAAAACCTCAGCCGTGCATGGCATGTAGGTAACCCTAACCGTAACCCTAACCCTAACCGTAACCGTAACCCTAACCCTAACCCTAACCCTAACCCTTAGAGGCCTATCCCTAAACGGAACCCTAAACCTCAGCTGTGCATGGCATGTACCTAACCCTAACCCTAACCCTAACCCTAACCCTAACCCTAATCCTGACCCTAAGAGGCCTAACCCTAAACGGAACTCAAAACCTCAGCTGTGCATGGCATGTACCCAACCCTAACCCTAACCCTAACCCTAACCCTAACCCTAACCCTAACCCTAAACCTAACCGTAACCCTAACCCTAACCCTAACCCTAACCCTAATCCTGACCCTAAGAGGCCTATCCCTAAATGGAACTCTAAACCTCAGCTGTGCATGGCATGTACCTAACCCTAACCCTAACCCTAACCCTAACACTAACCCAAACCCTAAACCTAACCCTAATCCTGACCCTAAGAAGCCTAACCCTAAACGCAACTCTAAATCTCAGCTGTGCATGGCATGTAGGTAACCCTAACCCTAACCCTAACCCTAACCCTAACCCTAACCCTAAGAGACCTAACCCTAAACGGAACTCTAAACCTCAGCTGCGCATGGCATTTACCTAACCCTAACCCTAACCCTAACTTTAACCCTAACCCTAACCCTAACCCTAACCCTAACCCTAACCCTAACCCTAACCCTAACCCTAACCCTAAGAGGCCTAACCCTAAACGGAACTCTAAACCTCAGCTGTGCATGGCATGTACGTAACCCTAACCGTAACCCTAACCCTAACCCTAACCGTAACCCTAACCCTAACCCTAACCCTAACTGTAACCCTAACTGTAACCCTAACCCTAACCCTAACCCTAACCCTAACCCTAACCCTAACCCTGACCCTAAGAGGCATATCCCTAAACGGAACCCTAAACCTCAGCTGTGCATGGCATGTACGTAACCCTAACCCTAACCCTAACCCTAACCCTAACCCTAACCCTAAACCTAACCCTAAACCTAACCCTAATCCTGACCCTAAGAGGCCTATCCCTAAACGGAACTCTAAACCTCAGCTGTGCATGGCATGTACGTAACCCTATCCCTAACCCTAACCCTAACCCTAACCCTAACCGTAACCCTAACGCTAACCCTAAACCTAACCCTAACCCTAACCCTAACCCTAACCCTAAGAGACCTAACCCTAAACGGAACTCTAAACCTCAGGTGTGCATGGCATGTAGGTAACCCTAACCCTAACCCTAACCCTAACCCTAACCCTAACTCTAACCCTAAGAGGCCTAACCCTAAACGCAACTCTAAACCTCAGCTGTGCATGGCATGTACCTAAACCTAACCCTAACCATAACCCTAACCCTAACCCTAACCCTAACCCTAAGAGGCCTAACCCTAAACGGAACTCAAAACCTCAGCTGTGCATGGCATGTACCCAACCCTAAACCTAACCCTAACTTTAACCCTAACCCTAACCCTAACCCTAACCCTAAACCTAACCGTAACCCTAACCCTAACCCTAACCCTAACCCTCACCCAAATCCTGACCATAAGAGGCCTATCCCTAAACGGAACTCTAAACCTCAGCTGTGCATGGCATGTATGTAACCCTAACCCTAACCCTAACCCTAACCCTAACCCTAACCCTAAGAGGCCTAACCCTAAGCGCAACTCTAAACCTCAGGTGTGCATGGCATATACGTAACCCTAACCCTAACCCTAACCCTAACCCTAACCCTAACCCTAACCCTAACCCTAACCCTAACCCTAATCCTGACCCTAAGAGGCCTATCCCTAAACGGAACTCTAAACCTCAGCTGTGCATGGCATGTAGGTAACCCTAACCCTAACCCTAACCCTAACCCTAACCCTAACCCTAACCCTAACCCTAACCCTAACCCTAAGAGGCCTAACCCTAAACACAACTCTAAACCTCAGCTGTGCATGGCATGTAGGTAACCCTAACCGTAACCCTAACCCTACCCGTAACCGTAACCCTAACTTAACCCTAACCCTAACCCTAACTTTAACCCTAACCCTAACCCTAACCCTAACCCTAACCCTAAGAGGCCTAACCCTAAACGCAACTCTAAACCTCAGCTGTGCATGGCATGTACGTAACCCTAACCCTAACCCTAACCCTAACCCTAACCCTAACCCTAACCCTAACGGTAACCCTAACCCTAACCCTAACCCTAACCCTAACCCTAACCGTAACCGTAACCAGAACCCTAACCCTAACCCTAACCCTAACCCTAACCCTAACCCTAACCCTAACCCTGACCCTTAGAGGCCTATCCCTAAACGGAACCCTAAACCTCAGCTGTGCATGGCATGTACGTAACCCTAACCCTAACCCTAACCCTAACCCTAACCCTAAACCTAACCCTAAGAGGCCTAACCCTAAACGGAACTCAAAACCTCAGCTGTGCATGGCATGTACCCAACCCTAACCCTAACCCTAACCCTAACCCTAACCCTAACCCTAACACTAACCCTAACCCTAACCCTAACCCTAACCCTAAGAGGCCTAACCCTAAACGCAACTCTAAACCTCAGCTGTGCATGGCATGTAGGTTACCCTAACCCTAACCCTAACCCTAACCCTAACCCTAACCCTAACCCTAAAGGGCCTAACCCTAAACGCAACTCTAAACCTCAGCTGTGCATGGCATGTACCTAACCCTAACCCTAACCGTAACCGTAACCGTAACCCTAACCCTAACCCTAACCCTAACCCTAATCCTGACCCTAAGAGGCCTATCCCTAAACGGAACTCTAAACCTCAGCTGTGCATGGCATGTACGTCACCCTAACCCTAACCCTAACCCTAACCCTAACCCTAACCCTAACCCTAACCCTAACCCTAATCCTGACCCTAAGAGGCCTATCCCTAAACGGAACTATAAACCTCAGCTGTGCATGGCATGTAGGTAACTCTAACCCTAACCCTAACCCTAACCCTAACCCTAACCCTAACCCTAACCCTAACCCTAAGAGGCCTAACCCTAAACGCAACTCTAAACCTCAGCTGTGCATGGCATGTAGGTAACCCTAACCGTAACCCTAACCCTACCCGTAACCGTAACCCTAACCCTAACCCTAACCCTAACCCTAACCCTAACCCTAACCCTAACCCTAACCCTAACCCTAACCCTATCCCTAAACGGAACTCTAAACCTCAGCTGTGCATGGCATGTACGTATCCCTAACCCTAACCCTAACCCTAACACTATCCCTAACCGTAACCGTAACCCTAACCGTAACCGTACCCCTAACCCTAACCCTAACCGTACCCCTAACCCTAACCCTAACCGTAACCCTAACCCTAACCCTAACCCTAACCCTAACCCTAACCCTAACCCTAACCCTAATCATGACCCTAAGAGGCCTATCCCTAAACGGAACTCTAAACCTCAGCTGCGCATGGCATGTACGTAACCCTAACCCTAACCCTAACCCTAACCCTAACCCTAACCGTAACCCTAACGCTAACCCTAACCCTAACCCTAACCCTAACCCTAAACCTAACCCTAACCCTAACCCTAACCCTAACCCTAACCCTAAGAGACCTAACCCTAAACGGAACTCAAAACCTCAGCTGTTCATGGCATGTACCCAACCCTAACCCTAACCCTAACCCTAACCCTAAGAGGCCTAACCCTAAACGCAACTCTAAACCTCAGCTGTGCATGGCATGTAGGTAACCCTAACCGTAACCCTAACCCTAACCGTAACCGTAACCCTAACCCTAACCCTAACCGTAACCCTAACCCTAACCCTAACCCTAACCCTAACCCTAACCCTAACCCTGACCCTTAGAGGCCTATCCCTAAACGGAACCCTAAACCTCAGCTGTGCATGGCATGTACCTAAACCTAACCCTAACCATAACCCTAACCCTAACCCTAACCCTAACCCTAAGAGGCCTAACCCTAAACGGAACTCAAAACCTCAGCTGTGCATGGCATGTACCCAACCCTAACCCTAACCCTAACCCTAACCCTAACCCTAACCCTAACCCTAACCCTAAACCTAACCGTAACCCTAACCCTAACCCTAACCCTAACCCAAATCCTGACCCTAAGAGGCCTATCCCTAAACGGAACTCTAAACCTCAGCTGTGCATGGCATGTATGTAACCCTAACCCTAACCCTAACCCTAACCCTAACCCTAACCCTAACCCTAACCCTAAGAGGCCTAAACCTAAGCGCAACTCTAAACCTCAGGTGTGCATGGCATATACGTAACCCTAACCCTAACCCTAACCCTAACCCTAACCCTAACCCTAACCCTAACCCTAACCCTAACCCTAATCCTGACCCTAAGAGGCCTATCCCTAAACGGAACTCTAAACCTCAGCTGTGCATGGCATGTAGGTAACCCTAACCCTAAACCTAACCCTAACCCTAACCCTAACCCTAACCCTAACCCTAACCCTAAGAGGCCTATCCCTAAACACAACTCTAAACCTCAGCTGTGCATGGCATGTAGGTAACCCTAACCGTAACCCTAACCCTACCCGTAACCGTAACCCTAACCCTAACCCTAACCCTAACCCTAACTTTAACCCTAACCCTAACCCTAACCCTAACCCTAAGAGGCCTAACCCTAAACGCAACTCTAAACCTCAGCTGTGCATGGCATGTACGTAACCCTAACCCTAACCCTAACCCTAACCCTAACCCTAACCCTAACCCTAACCCTAACCCTAAACGGAACTCAAAACCTCAGCCGTGCATGGCATGTAGGTAACCCTAACCGTAACCCTAACCCTAACCGTAACCGTAACCCTAACCCTAACCCTAACCCTAACTGTAACCCTAACTGTAACCCTAACCCTAACCCTAACCCTAACCCTAACCCTAACCCTGACCCTAAGAGGCATATCCCTAAACGGAACCCTAAACCTCAGCTGTGCATGGCATGTACGTAACCCTAACCCTAACCCTAACCCTAACCCTAACCCTAACCCTAACCCTAACGGTAACCCTAACCCTAACCCTAAAGGTAACCCTAACCCTAACCCTAGCCCTAACCCTAACCGTAACCGTAACCAGAACCCTAACCCTAACCCTAACCCTAACCCTAACCCTAACCCTAACCCTAACCCTGACCCTTAGAGGCCTATCCCTAAACGGAACTCTAAACCTCAGCTGTGCATGGCATGTACGTAACCCTAGCCCTAACCCTAACCCTAACCCTAACCCTAATCCTGACCCTAAGAGGCCTAACCCTAAACGGAACTCAAAACCTCAGCTGTGCATGGCATGTACCCAACCCTAACCCTAACCCTAACCCTAACCCTAACCCTAACCCTAACCCTAAGAGGCCTAACCCTAAACGCAACTCTAAACCTCAGCTGTGCATGGCATGTAGGTTACCCTAACCCTAACCCTAACCCTAACCCTAACCCTAACCCTAACCCTAACCCTAACCCTAACCCTAAACGCAACTCTAAACCTCAGCTGTGCATGGCATGTAGGTAACTCTAACCCTAACCCTAACCCTAACCCTAACCCTAACCCTAACCCTAACCCTAACCCTAACCCTAAGAGGCCTAACCCTAAACGCAACTCTAAACCTCAGCTGTGCATGGCATGTAGGTAACCCTAACCGTAACCCTAACCCTACCCGTAACCGTAACCCTAACCCTAACCCTAACCCTAACCCTAACCCTAACCCTAACCCTAACCCTAACCGTAACCGTAACCCTAACCCTAACCCTAACCGTAACCCTAACCCTAACCCTAACCCTAACCCTAACCCTAACCCTAACCCTAACCCTTAGAGGCCTATCCCTAAACGGAACCCTAAACCTCAGCTGTGCATGGCATGTACCTAACCCTAACCCTAACCCTAACCCTAACCCTAACCCTAATCCTGACCCTAAGAGGCCTAACCCTAAACGGAACGCAAAACCTCAGCTGTGCATGGCATGTACCCAACCCTAACCCTAACCCTAACCCTAACCCTAACCCTAACCCTAACCCTAACCATAACCATAAACCTAACCGTAACCCTAACCCTAACCCTAACCCTAACCCTAATCCTGACCCTAAGAGGCCTATCCCTAAACGGAACTCTAAACCTCAGCTGTGCATGGCATGTACCTAACCCTAACCCTAACCCTAACCCTAACACTAACCCAAACCCTAAACCTAACCCTAATCCTGACCCTAAGAAGCCTAACCCTAAACGCAACTCTAAATCTCAGCTGTGCATGGCATGTAGGTAACCCTAACCCTAACCCTAACCCTAACCCTAACCCTAACCCTAAGAGACCTAACCCTAAACGGAACTCTAAACCTCAGCTGCGCATGGCATTTACCTAACCCTAACCCTAACCCTAACTTTAACCCTAACCCTAACCCTAACCCTAACCCTAACCCTAACCCTAACCCTAACCCTAACCCTAACCCTAAGAGGCCTAACCCTAAACGGAACTCTAAACCTCAGCTGTGCATGGCATGTAGGTAACCCTAACCGTAACCCTAACCCTAACCCTAACCGTAACCCTAACCCTAACCCTAACCCTAACTGTAACCCTAACTGTAACCCTAACCCTAACCCTAACCCTAACCCTAACCCTAACCCTAACCCTAACCCTAACCCTAACCCTAACCCTAACCCTGACCCTAAGAGGCATATCCCTAAACGGAACCCTAAACCTCAGCTGTGCATGGCATGTACGTAACCCTAACCCTAACCCTAACCCTAACCCTAACCCTAACCCTAACCCTAAACCTAAACCTAACCCTAATCCTGACCCTAAGAGGCCTATCCCTAAACGGAACTCTAAACCTCAGCTGTGCATGGCATGTACGTAACCCTAACCCTAACCCTAACCCTAACCCTAACCCTAACCCTAACCGTAACCCTAACGCTAACCCTAAACCTAACCCTAAGAGGCCTAACCCTAAACGGAACTCAAAACCTCAGCTGTGCATGGCATGTACCCAACCCTAACCCTAACCCTAACCCTAAGCCTAACCCTAACCCTAACCCTAAGAGGCCTAACCCTAAACGCAACTCTAAACCTCAGCTGTGCATGGCATGTAGGTTACCCTAACCCTAACCCTAACCCTAACCCTAACCCTAACCCTAACCCTAACCCTAACCCTAACCCTAAACGCAACTCTAAACCTCAGCTGTGCATGGCATGTACCTAACCCTAACCCTAACCGTAACCGTAACCGTAATCCTAACCCTAACCCTAACCCTAACCCTAATCCTGACCCTAAGAGGCCTATCCCTAAACGGAACTCTAAACCTCAGCTGTGCATGGCATGTACGTAACCCTAACCCTAACCCTAACCCTAACCCTAACCCTAACCCTAACCCTAACCCTAACCCTAACCCTAATCCTGACCCTAAGAGGCCTATCCCTAAACGGAACTATAAACCTCAGCTGTGCATGGCATGTAGGTAACTCTAACCCTAACCCTAACCCTAACCCTAACCCTAACCCTAACCCTAACCCTAACCCTAACTCTAAGAGGCCTAACCCTAAACGCAACTCTAAACCTCAGCTGTGCATGGCATGTAGGTAACCCTAACCGTAACCCTAACCCTACCCGTAACCGTAACCCTAACCCTAACCCTAACCCTAACCCTAACCCTAACCCTAACCCTAACCCTAACCGTAACCCTAACCCTAACCCTAACCGTAACCCTAACCCTAACCCTAACCCTAACCCTAACCCTAACCCTAACCCTAACCCTTAGAGGCCTATCCCTAAACGGAACCCTAAACCTCAGCTGTGCATGGCATGTACCTAACCCTAACCCTAACCCTAACCCTAACCCTAACCCTAATCCTGACCCTAAGAGGCCTAACCCTAAACGGAACGCAAAACCTCAGCTGTGCATGGCATGTACCCAACCCTAACCCTAACCCTAACCCTAACCCTAACCCTAACCCTAACCATAAACCTAACCGTAACCCTAACCCTAACCCTAACCCTAACCCTAATCCTGACCCTAAGAGGCCTATCCCTAAACGGAACTCTAAACCTCAGCTGTGCATGGCATGTACCTAACCCTAACCCTAACCCTAACCCTAACACTAACCCAAACCCTAAACCTAACCCTAATCCTGACCCTAAGAAGCCTAACCCTAAACGCAACTCTAAATCTCAGCTGTGCATGGCATGTAGGTAACCCTAACCCTAACCCTAACCCTAACCCTAACCCTAACCCTAAGAGACCTAACCCTAAACGGAACTCTAAACCTCAGCTGCGCATGGCATTTACCTAACCCTAACCCTAACCCTAACTTTAACCCTAACCCTAACCCTAACCCTAACCCTAACCCTAACCCTAACCCTAACCCTAACCCTAAGAGGCCTAACCCTAAACGGAACTCTAAACCTCAGCTGTGCATGGCATGTAGGTAACCCTAACCGTAACCCTAACCCTAACCCTAACCGTAACCCTAACCCTAACCCTAACCCTAACTGTAACCCTAACTGTAACCCTAACCCTAACCCTAACCCTAACCCTAACCCTAACCCTAACCCTAACCCTAACCCTAACCCTAACCCTGACCCTAAGAGGCATATCCCTAAACGGAACCCTAAACCTCAGCTGTGCATGGCATGTACGTAACCCTAACCCTAACCCTAACCCTAACCCTAACCCTAACCCTAACCCTAAACCTAAACCTAACCCTAATCCTGACCCTAAGAGGCCTATCCCTAAACGGAACTCTAAACCTCAGCTGTGCATGGCATGTACGTAACCCTAACCCTAACCCTAACCCTAACCCTAACCCTAACCCTAACCGTAACCCTAACGCTAACCCTAAACCTAACCCTAACCCTAACCCTAACCCTAACCCTAAGAGACCTAACCCTAAACGGAACTCTAAACCTCAGGTGTGCATGGCATGTAGGTAACCCTAACCCTAACCCTAACCCTAACCCTAACCCTAACTCTAACCCTAAGAGGCCTAACCCTAAACGCAACTCTAAACCTCAGGTGTGCATGGCATGTAGGTAACCCTAACCCTAACCCTAACCCTAACCCTAACCCTAACCCTAACCCTAACCCTAACCCTAACCCTAAGAGGCCTAACCCTAAACGCAACTCTAAACCTCAGCTGTGCATGGCATGTAGGTAACCCTAACCGTAACCCTAACCCTACCCGTAACCGTAACCGTAACCCTAACCCTAACCCTAACCTTAACCCTAACCCTAACTTTAACCCTAACCCTAACCCTAACCCTAACCCTAACCCTAACCCTAACCCTAACCCTGACCCTAAGAGGCCTAACCCTAAACGCAACTCTAAACCTCAGCTGTGCATGGCATGTAGGTAACCCTAATCCTAACCGTAACCCTAACCCTAACCCTAACCCTAATCCGTACCCTAAGAGGCCTATCCCTAAACGGAACTCTAAACCTCAGCTGTGCATGGCATGTACGTAACCCTAACCCTAACTTTAACCCTAACCCTAAACCTAACCCTAACCCTAACCCTAACCCTAACCCTAACCCTAACCCTAACCCTAACCCTAACCCTAACCCTAACCCTAAGAGGCCTAACCCTAAACGCAACTCTAAACCTCAGCTGTGCATGGCATGTAGGTAACCCTAACCGTAACTCTAACCCTAACCGTAACCGTAACCCTAACCCTAACCCTAACCCTAACTGTAACCCTAACTGTAACCCTAAACCTAACCCTAACCCTAACCCTAACCCTAACCCTAACCCTAACCCTGACCCTAAGAGGCATATCCCTAAACGGAACCCTAAACCTCAGCTGTGCATGGCATGTACGTAACCCTAACCCTAACCCTAACCCTAACCCTAACCCTAACCCTAACGGTAACCCTAACCCTAACCCTAACCCTAACCCTAACCGCAACCGTAACCAGAACCCTAACCCTAACCCTAACCCTAACCCTAACCCTAACCCTAATCCTGACCCTAAGAGGCCTAACCCTAAACGGAACTCAAAACCTCAGCTGTGCATGGCATGTACCCAACCCTAACCCTAACCCTAACCCTAACCCTAACCCTAACCCTAACCCTAACCCTAACCCTAACCCTAACCCTAAGAGGCCTAACCCTAAACGCAACTCTAAACCTCAGCTGTGCATGGCATGTAGGTTACCCTAACCCTAACCCTAACCCTAACCCTAACCCTAACCCTAACCCTAACCCTAACCCTAAAGGGCCTAACCCTAAACGCAACTCTAAACCTCAGCTGTGCATGGCATGTACCTAACCCTAACCCTAACCGTAACCGTAACCGTAACCCTAACCCTAACCCTAACCCTAACCCTAATCCTGACCCTAAGAGGCCTATCCCTAAACGGAACTCTAAACCTCAGCTGTGCATGGCATGTACGTAACCCTAACCCTAACCCTAACCCTAACCCTAACCCTAACCCTAACCCTAATCCTGACCCTAAGAGGCCTATCCCTAAACGGAACTCTAAACCTCAGCTGTGCATGGCATGTACCCAACCCTAACCCTAACCCTAACCCTAACCCTAACACTAACCCTAACCCTAACCCTAACCCTAAGAGGCCTAACCCTAAACGCAACTCTAAACCTCAGCTGTGCATGGCATGTAGGTAACCCTAACCCTAACCCTAACCCTACCCGTAACCGTAACCCTAACCCTAACCCTAACCCTAACCCTAACTTTAACCCTAACCCTAACCATAACCCTAACCCTAACCCTAACCCTAACCCTAACCCTAACCCTAACCCTAACCCTAACCCTAACCCTATCCCTAAACGGAACTCTAAACCTCAGCTGTGCATGGCATGTACGTATCCCTAACCCTAACCCTAACCCTAACCCTATCCCTAACCGTAACCCTAACCGTAACCCTAACCCTAACCCTAACCCTCACCCTAACCGTACCCCTAACCCTAACCCTAACCGTAACCCTAACCCTAACCCTAACCCTAACCCTAACCCTAACCCTAACCCTAACCCTAACCCTAATCCTGACCCTAAGAGGCCTATCCCTAAACGGAACTCTAAACCTCAGCTGTGCATGGCATGTACGTAACCCTAACCCTAACCCTAACCCTAACCCTAACCCTAACCCTAACCCTAACCGTAACCCTAACGCTAACCCTAACCCTAACCCTAACCCTAACCCTAACCCTAACCCTAACCCTAACCCTAACCCTAACCCTAACCCTAAGAGACCTAACCCTAAACGGAACTCAAAACCTCAGCTGTGCATGGCATGTACCCAACCCTAACCCTAACCCTAACCCTAACCCTAAGAGGCCTAACCCTAAACGCAACTCTAAACCTCAGCTGTGCATGGCATGTAGGTAACCCTAACCGTAACCCTAACCCTAACCGTAACCGTAACCCTAACCCTAACCCTAACCGTAACCCTAACCCTAACCCTAACCCTAACCCTAACCCTAACCCTAACCCTAACCCTGACCCTTAGAGGCCTATCCCTAAACGGAACCCTAAACCTCAGCTGTGCATGGCATGTACCTAAACCTAACCCTAACCATAACCCTAACCCTAACCCTAACCCTAACCCTAAGAGGCCTAACCCTAAACGGAACTCAAAACCTCAGCTGTGCATGGCATGTACCCAACCCTAACCCTAACCCTAACCCTAACCCTAACCCTAACCCTAACCCTAACCCTAAACCTAACCGTAACCCTAACCCTAACCCTAACCCTAACCCTCACCCAAATCCTGACCATAAGAGGCCTATCCCTAAACGGAACTCTAAACCTCAGCTGTGCATGGCATGTATGTAACCCTAACCCTAACCCTAACCCTAACCCTAACCCTAACCCTAACCCTAACCCTAACCCTAACCCTAAGAGGCCTAACCCTAAGCGCAACTCTAAACCTCAGGTGTGCATGGCATATACGTAACCCTAACCCTAACCCTAACCCTAACCCTAACCCTAACCCTAACCCTAACCCTAACCCTAATCCTGACCCTAAGAGGCCTATCCCTAAACGGAACTCTAAACCTCAGCTGTGCATGGCATGTACGTCACCCTAACCCTAACCCTAACCCTAACCCTAACCCTAACCCTAACCCTAACCCTAATCCTGACCCTAAGAGGCCTATCCCTAAACGGAACTATAAACCTCAGCTGTGCATGGCATGTAGGTAACTCTAACCCTAACCCTAACCCTAACCCTAACCCTAACCCTAACCCTAACCCTAACCCTAACCCTAAGAGGCCTAACCCTAAACGCAACTCTAAACCTCAGCTGTGCATGGCATGTAGGTAACCCTAACCGTAACCCTAACCCTACCCGTAACCGTAACCCTAACCCTAACCCTAACCCTAACCCTAACCCTAACCCTAACCCTAACCCTAACCGTAACCCTAACCCTAACCCTAACCGTAACCCTAACCCTAACCCTAACCCTAACCCTAACCCTAACCCTAACCCTAACCCTTAGAGGCCTATCCCTAAACGGAACCCTAAACCTCAGCTGTGCATGGCATGTACCTAACCCTAACCCTAACCCTAACCCTAACCCTAACCCTAATCCTGACCCTAAGAGGCCTAACCCTAAACGGAACGCAAAACCTCAGCTGTGCATGGCATGTACCCAACCCTAACCCTAACCCTAACCCTAACCCTAACCCTAACCCTAACCCTAACCCTAACCATAAACCTAACCGTAACCCTAACCCTAACCCTAACCCTAACCCTAATCCTGACCCTAAGAGGCCTATCCCTAAACGGAACTCTAAACCTCAGCTGTGCATGGCATGTACCTAACCCTAACCCTAACCCTAACCCTAACACTAACCCAAACCCTAAACCTAACCCTAATCCTGACCCTAAGAAGCCTAACCCTAAACGCAACTCTAAATCTCAGCTGTGCATGGCATGTAGGTAACCCTAACCCTAACCCTAACCCTAACCCTAACCCTAACCCTAAGAGACCTAACCCTAAACGGAACTCTAAACCTCAGCTGCGCATGGCATTTACCTAACCCTAACCCTAACCCTAACTTTAACCCTAACCCTAACCCTAACCCTAACCCTAACCCTAACCCTAACCCTAACCCTAACCCTAACCCTAAGAGGCCTAACCCTAAACGGAACTCTAAACCTCAGCTGTGCATGGCATGTAGGTAACCCTAACCGTAACCCTAACCGTAACCCTAACCGTAACCCTAACCCTAACCCTAACCCTAACTGTAACCCTAACTGTAACCCTAACCCTAACCCTAACCCTAACCCTAACCCTAACCCTAACCCTAACCCTAACCCTAACCCTAATCCTGACCCTAAGAGGCATATCCCTAAACGGAACCCTAAACCTCAGCTGTGCATGGCATGTACGTAACCCTAACCCTAACCCTAACCCTAACCCTAACCCTAACCCTAACCCTAAACCTAAACCTAACCCTAATCCTGACCCTAAGAGGCCTATCCCTAAACGGAACTCTAAACCTCAGCTGTGCATGGCATGTACGTAACCCTAACCCTAACCCTAACCCTAACCCTAACCCTAACCCTAACCGTAACCCTAACGCTAACCCTAAACCTAACCCTAACCCTAACCCTAACCCTAACCCTAAGAGACCTAACCCTAAACGGAACTCTAAACCTCAGGTGTGCATGGCATGTAGGTAACCCTAACCCTAACCCTAACCCTAACCCTAACCCTAACTCTAACCCTAAGAGGCCTAACCCTAAACGCAACTCTAAACCTCAGGTGTGCATGGCATGTAGGTAACCCTAACCCTAACCCTAACCCTAACCCTAACCCTAACCCTAACCCTAACCCTAACCCTAACCCTAAGAGGCCTAACCCTAAACGCAACTCTAAACCTCAGCTGTGCATGGCATGTAGGTAACCCTAACCGTAACCCTAACCCTACCCGTAACCGTAACCGTAACCCTAACCCTAACCCTAACCTTAACCCTAACCCTAACTTTAACCCTAACCCTAACCCTAACCCTAACCCTAACCCTAACCCTAACCCTAACCCTGACCCTAAGAGGCCTAACCCTAAACGCAACTCTAAACCTCAGCTGTGCATGGCATGTAGGTAACCCTAATCCTAACCGTAACCCTAACCCTAACCCTAACCCTAATCCGTACCCTAAGAGGCCTATCCCTAAACGGAACTCTAAACCTCAGCTGTGCATGGCATGTACGTAACCCTAACCCTAACTTTAACCCTAACCCTAAACCTAACCCTAACCCTAACCCTAACCCTAACCCTAACCCTAACCCTAACCCTAACCCTAACCCTAACCCTAACCCTAAGAGGCCTAACCCTAAACGCAACTCTAAACCTCAGCTGTGCATGGCATGTAGGTAACCCTAACCGTAACTCTAACCCTAACCGTAACCGTAACCCTAACCCTAACCCTAACCCTAACTGTAACCCTAACTGTAACCCTAAACCTAACCCTAACCCTAACCCTAACCCTAACCCTAACCCTAACCCTGACCCTAAGAGGCATATCCCTAAACGGAACCCTAAACCTCAGCTGTGCATGGCATGTACGTAACCCTAACCCTAACCCTAACCCTAACCCTAACCCTAACCCTAACCCTAACGGTAACCCTAACCCTAACCCTAACCCTAACCCTAACCGCAACCGTAACCAGAACCCTAACCCTAACCCTAACCCTAACCCTAACCCTAACCCTAATCCTGACCCTAAGAGGCCTAACCCTAAACGGAACTCAAAACCTCAGCTGTGCATGGCATGTACCCAACCCTAACCCTAACCCTAACCCTAACCCTAACCCTAACCCTAACCCTAACCCTAACCCTAACCCTAACCCTAAGAGGCCTAACCCTAAACGCAACTCTAAACCTCAGCTGTGCATGGCATGTAGGTTACCCTAACCCTAACCCTAACCCTAACCCTAACCCTAACCCTAACCCTAACCCTAACCCTAAAGGGCCTAACCCTAAACGCAACTCTAAACCTCAGCTGTGCATGGCATGTACCTAACCCTAACCCTAACCGTAACCGTAACCGTAACCCTAACCCTAACCCTAACCCTAACCCTAATCCTGACCCTAAGAGGCCTATCCCTAAACGGAACTCTAAACCTCAGCTGTGCATGGCATGTACGTAACCCTAACCCTAACCCTAACCCTAACCCTAACCCTAACCCTAACCCTAATCCTGACCCTAAGAGGCCTATCCCTAAACGGAACTCTAAACCTCAGCTGTGCATGGCATGTACCCAACCCTAACCCTAACCCTAACCCTAACCCTAACCCTAACACTAACCCTAACCCTAACCCTAACCCTAAGAGGCCTAACCCTAAACGCAACTCTAAACCTCAGCTGTGCATGGCATGTAGGTAACCCTAACCCTAACCCTAACCCTACCCGTAACCGTAACCCTAACCCTAACCCTAACCCTAACCCTAACTTTAACCCTAACCCTAACCATAACCCTAACCCTAACCCTAACCCTAACCCTAACCCTAACCCTAACCCTAACCCTAACCCTAACCCTATCCCTAAACGGAACTCTAAACCTCAGCTGTGCATGGCATGTACGTATCCCTAACCCTAACCCTAACCCTAACCCTATCCCTAACCGTAACCCTAACCGTAACCCTAACCCTAACCCTAACCCTCACCCTAACCGTACCCCTAACCCTAACCCTAACCGTAACCCTAACCCTAACCCTAACCCTAACCCTAACCCTAACCCTAACCCTAACCCTAACCCTAATCCTGACCCTAAGAGGCCTATCCCTAAACGGAACTCTAAACCTCAGCTGTGCATGGCATGTACGTAACCCTAACCCTAACCCTAACCCTAACCCTAACCCTAACCCTAACCGTAACCCTAACGCTAACCCTAACCCTAACCCTAACCCTAACCCTAACCCTAACCCTAACCCTAACCCTAACCCTAACCCTAACCCTAACCCTAACCCTAAGAGACCTAACCCTAAACGGAACTCAAAACCTCAGCTGTGCATGGCATGTACCCAACCCTAACCCTAACCCTAACCCTAACCCTAAGAGGCCTAACCCTAAACGCAACTCTAAACCTCAGCTGTGCATGGCATGTAGGTAACCCTAACCGTAACCCTAACCCTAACCGTAACCGTAACCCTAACCCTAACCCTAACCGTAACCCTAACCCTAACCCTAACCCTAACCCTAACCCTAACCCTAACCCTAACCCTGACCCTTAGAGGCCTATCCCTAAACGGAACCCTAAACCTCAGCTGTGCATGGCATGTACCTAAACCTAACCCTAACCATAACCCTAACCCTAACCCTAACCCTAACCCTAAGAGGCCTAACCCTAAACGGAACTCAAAACCTCAGCTGTGCATGGCATGTACCCAACCCTAACCCTA
>NW_026599591.1:2569375-2571875 GCF_023634155.1 Falco peregrinus | reverse complement strand
TGTAACCCTAACTGTAACCCTAAACCTAACCCTAACCCTAACCCTAACCCTAACCCTAACCCTAACCCTGACCCTAAGAGGCATATCCCTAAACGGAACCCTAAACCTCAGCTGTGCATGGCATGTACGTAACCCTAACCCTAACCCTAACCCTAACCCTAACCCTAACCCTAACCCTAACGGTAACCCTAACCCTAACCCTAACCCTAACCCTAACCGCAACCGTAACCAGAACCCTAACCCTAACCCTAACCCTAACCCTAACCCTAACCCTAATCCTGACCCTAAGAGGCCTAACCCTAAACGGAACTCAAAACCTCAGCTGTGCATGGCATGTACCCAACCCTAACCCTAACCCTAACCCTAACCCTAACCCTAACCCTAACCCTAACCCTAACCCTAACCCTAAGAGGCCTAACCCTAAACGCAACTCTAAACCTCAGCTGTGCATGGCATGTAGGTTACCCTAACCCTAACCCTAACCCTAACCCTAACCCTAACCCTAACCCTAACCCTAACCCTAAAGGGCCTAACCCTAAACGCAACTCTAAACCTCAGCTGTGCATGGCATGTACCTAACCCTAACCCTAACCGTAACCGTAACCGTAACCCTAACCCTAACCCTAACCCTAACCCTAATCCTGACCCTAAGAGGCCTATCCCTAAACGGAACTCTAAACCTCAGCTGTGCATGGCATGTACGTAACCCTAACCCTAACCCTAACCCTAACCCTAACCCTAACCCTAACCCTAATCCTGACCCTAAGAGGCCTATCCCTAAACGGAACTCTAAACCTCAGCTGTGCATGGCATGTACCCAACCCTAACCCTAACCCTAACCCTAACCCTAACCCTAACACTAACCCTAACCCTAACCCTAACCCTAAGAGGCCTAACCCTAAACGCAACTCTAAACCTCAGCTGTGCATGGCATGTAGGTAACCCTAACCCTAACCCTAACCCTACCCGTAACCGTAACCCTAACCCTAACCCTAACCCTAACCCTAACTTTAACCCTAACCCTAACCATAACCCTAACCCTAACCCTAACCCTAACCCTAACCCTAACCCTAACCCTAACCCTAACCCTAACCCTAACCCTATCCCTAAACGGAACTCTAAACCTCAGCTGTGCATGGCATGTACGTATCCCTAACCCTAACCCTAACCCTAACCCTATCCCTAACCGTAACCCTAACCGTAACCCTAACCCTAACCCTAACCCTCACCCTAACCGTACCCCTAACCCTAACCCTAACCGTAACCCTAACCCTAACCCTAACCCTAACCCTAACCCTAACCCTAACCCTAACCCTAACCCTAATCCTGACCCTAAGAGGCCTATCCCTAAACGGAACTCTAAACCTCAGCTGTGCATGGCATGTACGTAACCCTAACCCTAACCCTAACCCTAACCCTAACCCTAACCCTAACCGTAACCCTAACGCTAACCCTAACCCTAACCCTAACCCTAACCCTAACCCTAACCCTAACCCTAACCCTAACCCTAACCCTAACCCTAACCCTAAGAGACCTAACCCTAAACGGAACTCAAAACCTCAGCTGTGCATGGCATGTACCCAACCCTAACCCTAACCCTAACCCTAACCCTAAGAGGCCTAACCCTAAACGCAACTCTAAACCTCAGCTGTGCATGGCATGTAGGTAACCCTAACCGTAACCCTAACCCTAACCGTAACCGTAACCCTAACCCTAACCCTAACCGTAACCCTAACCCTAACCCTAACCCTAACCCTAACCCTAACCCTAACCCTAACCCTGACCCTTAGAGGCCTATCCCTAAACGGAACCCTAAACCTCAGCTGTGCATGGCATGTACCTAAACCTAACCCTAACCATAACCCTAACCCTAACCCTAACCCTAACCCTAAGAGGCCTAACCCTAAACGGAACTCAAAACCTCAGCTGTGCATGGCATGTACCCAACCCTAACCCTAACCCTAACCCTAACCCTAACCCTAACCCTAACCCTAACCCTAAACCTAACCGTAACCCTAACCCTAACCCTAACCCTAACCCTCACCCAAATCCTGACCATAAGAGGCCTATCCCTAAACGGAACTCTAAACCTCAGCTGTGCATGGCATGTATGTAACCCTAACCCTAACCCTAACCCTAACCCTAACCCTAACCCTAACCCTAACCCTAACCCTAAGAGGCCTAACCCTAAGCGCAACTCTAAACCTCAGGTGTGCATGGCATATACGTAACCCTAACCCTAACCCTAACCCTAACCCTAACCCTAACCCTAACCCTAACCCTAACCCTAACCCTAACCCTAATCCTGACCCTAAGAGGCCTATCCCTAAACGGAACTCTAAACCTCAGCTGTGCATGGCATGTACGTCACCCTAACCCTAACCCTAACCCTAACCCTAACCCTAACCCTAACCCTAACCCTAATCCTGACCCTAAGAGGCCTATCCCTAAACGGAACTATAAACCTCAGCTGTGCATGGCATGTAGGTAACTCTAACCC
>NW_026599591.1:2561875-2566875 GCF_023634155.1 Falco peregrinus | reverse complement strand
GTGCATGGCATGTACCTAACCCTAACCCTAACCGTAACCGTAACCGTAACCCTAACCCTAACCCTAACCCTAACCCTAATCCTGACCCTAAGAGGCCTATCCCTAAACGGAACTCTAAACCTCAGCTGTGCATGGCATGTACGTAACCCTAACCCTAACCCTAACCCTAACCCTAACCCTAACCCTAACCCTAATCCTGACCCTAAGAGGCCTATCCCTAAACGGAACTCTAAACCTCAGCTGTGCATGGCATGTACCCAACCCTAACCCTAACCCTAACCCTAACCCTAACCCTAACACTAACCCTAACCCTAACCCTAACCCTAAGAGGCCTAACCCTAAACGCAACTCTAAACCTCAGCTGTGCATGGCATGTAGGTAACCCTAACCCTAACCCTAACCCTACCCGTAACCGTAACCCTAACCCTAACCCTAACCCTAACCCTAACTTTAACCCTAACCCTAACCATAACCCTAACCCTAACCCTAACCCTAACCCTATCCCTAAACGGAACTCTAAACCTCAGCTGTGCATGGCATGTACGTATCCCTAACCCTAACCCTAACCCTAACCCTATCCCTAACCGTAACCCTAACCGTAACCCTAACCCTAACCCTAACCCTCACCCTAACCGTACCCCTAACCCTAACCCTAACCGTAACCCTAACCCTAACCCTAACCCTAACCCTAACCCTAACCCTAACCCTAACCCTAATCCTGACCCTAAGAGGCCTATCCCTAAACGGAACTCTAAACCTCAGCTGTGCATGGCATGTACGTAACCCTAACCCTAACCCTAACCCTAACCCTAACCCTAACCCTAACCGTAACCCTAACGCTAACCCTAACCCTAACCCTAACCCTAACCCTAACCCTAACCCTAACCCTAACCCTAACCCTAACCCTAACCCTAACCCTAAGAGACCTAACCCTAAACGGAACTCAAAACCTCAGCTGTGCATGGCATGTACCCAACCCTAACCCTAACCCTAACCCTAACCCTAAGAGGCCTAACCCTAAACGCAACTCTAAACCTCAGCTGTGCATGGCATGTAGGTAACCCTAACCGTAACCCTAACCCTAACCGTAACCGTAACCCTAACCCTAACCCTAACCGTAACCCTAACCCTAACCCTAACCCTAACCCTAACCCTAACCCTAACCCTAACCCTGACCCTTAGAGGCCTATCCCTAAACGGAACCCTAAACCTCAGCTGTGCATGGCATGTACCTAAACCTAACCCTAACCATAACCCTAACCCTAACCCTAACCCTAACCCTAAGAGGCCTAACCCTAAACGGAACTCAAAACCTCAGCTGTGCATGGCATGTACCCAACCCTAACCCTAACCCTAACCCTAACCCTAACCCTAACCCTAACCCTAACCCTAAACCTAACCGTAACCCTAACCCTAACCCTAACCCTAACCCTCACCCAAATCCTGACCATAAGAGGCCTATCCCTAAACGGAACTCTAAACCTCAGCTGTGCATGGCATGTATGTAACCCTAACCCTAACCCTAACCCTAACCCTAACCCTAACCCTAACCCTAACCCTAACCCTAAGAGGCCTAACCCTAAGCGCAACTCTAAACCTCAGGTGTGCATGGCATATACGTAACCCTAACCCTAACCCTAACCCTAACCCTAACCCTAACCCTAACCCTAACCCTAACCCTAACCCTAACCCTAATCCTGACCCTAAGAGGCCTATCCCTAAACGGAACTCTAAACCTCAGCTGTGCATGGCATGTACGTCACCCTAACCCTAACCCTAACCCTAACCCTAACCCTAACCCTAACCCTAACCCTAATCCTGACCCTAAGAGGCCTATCCCTAAACGGAACTATAAACCTCAGCTGTGCATGGCATGTAGGTAACTCTAACCCTAACCCTAACCCTAACCCTAACCCTAACCCTAACCCTAACCCTAACCCTAACCCTAACCCTAAGAGGCCTAACCCTAAACGCAACTCTAAACCTCAGCTGTGCATGGCATGTAGGTAACCCTAACCGTAACCCTAACCCTACCCGTAACCGTAACCCTAACCCTAACCCTAACCCTAACCCTAACCCTAACCCTAACCCTAACCCTAACCCTAACCCTAACCCTAACCCTATCCCTAAACGGAACTCTAAACCTCAGCTGTGCATGGCATGTACGTATCCCTAACCCTAACCCTAACCCTAACCCTATCCCTAACCGTAACCCTAACCGTAACCCTAACCCTAACCCTAACCCTAACCCTAACCGTACCCCTAACCCTAACCCTAACCGTAACCCTAACCCTAACCCTAACCCTAACCCTAACCCTAACCCTAACCCTAACCCTAATCCTGACCCTAAGAGGCCTATCCCTAAACGGAACTCTAAACCTCAGCTGTGCATGGCATGTACGTAACCCTAACCCTAACCCTAACCCTAACCCTAACCCTAACCCTAACCGTAACCCTAACGCTAACCCTAACCCTAACCCTAACCCTAACCCTAACCCTAACCCTAACCCTAACCCTAACCCTAACCCTAAGAGACCTAACCCTAAACGGAACTCAAAACCTCAGCTGTGCATGGCATGTACCCAACCCTAACCCTAACCCTAACCCTAACCCTAAGAGGCCTAACCCTAAACGCAACTCTAAACCTCAGCTGTGCATGGCATGTAGGTAACCCTAACCGTAACCCTAACCCTAACCGTAACCGTAACCCTAACCCTAACCCTAACCGTAACCCTAACCCTAACCCTAACCCTAACCCTAACCCTAACCCTAACCCTGACCCTTAGAGGCCTATCCCTAAACGGAACCCTAAACCTCAGCTGTGCATGGCATGTACCTAAACCTAACCCTAACCCTAAGCCTAACCCTAACCCTAACCCTAACCCTAAGAGGCCTAACCCTAAACGGAACTCAAAACCTCAGCTGTGCATGGCATGTACCCAACCCTAACCCTAACCCTAACCCTAACCCTAACCCTAACCCAAATCCTGACCCTAAGAGGCCTATCCCTAAACGGAACTCTAAACCTCAGCTGTGCATGGCATGTATGTAACCCTAACCCTAACCCTAACCCTAACCCTAACCCTAACCCTAACCCTAACCCTAAGAGGCCTAAACCTAAGCGCAACTCTAAACCTCAGGTGTGCATGGCATATACGTAACCCTAACCCTAACCCTAACCCTAACCCTAACCCTAACCCTAACCCTAACCCTAACCCTAACCCTAATCCTGACCCTAAGAGGCCTATCCCTAAACGGAACTCTAAACCTCAGCTGTGCATGGCATGTAGGTAACCCTAACCCTAAACCTAACCCTAACCCTAACCCTAACCCTAACCCTAACCCTAAACCTAAGAGGCCTATCCCTAAACACAACTCTAAACCTCAGCTGTGCATGGCATGTAGGTAACCCTAACCGTAACGCTAACCCTACCCGTAACCGTAACCCTAACCCTAACCCTAACCCTAACCCTAACTTTAACCCTAACCCTAACCCTAACCCTAACCCTAACCCTAAGAGGCCTAACCCTAAACGCAACTCTAAACCTCAGCTGTGCATGGCATGTACGTAACCCTAACCCTAACCCTAACCCTAACCCTAACCCTAACCCTAACCCTAACCCTAACCCTAAGAGGCCTAACCCTAAACGGAACTCAAAACCTCAGCCGTGCATGGCATGTAGGTAACCCTAACCGTAACCCTAACCCTAACCGTAACCGTAACCCTAACCATAACCCTAACCCTAACTGTAACCCTAACTGTAACCCTAAACCTAACCCTAACCCTAACCCTAACCCTAACCCTAACCCTAACCCTGACCCTAAGAGGCATATCCCTAAACGGAACCCTAAACCTCAGCTGTGCATGGCATGTACGTAACCCTAACCCTAACCCTAACCCTAACCCTAACCCTAACCCTAACCCTAACGGTAACCCTAACCCTAACCCTAGCCCTAACCCTAACCGTAACCGTAACCAGAACCCTAACCCTAACCCTAACCCTAACCCTAACCCTAACCCTAACCCTAACCCTGACCCTTAGAGGCCTATCCCTAAACGGAACTCTAAACCTCAGCTGTGCATGGCATGTACGTAACCCTAGCCCTAACCCTAACCCTAACCCTAACCCTAAACCTAACCCTAAGAGGCCTAACCCTAAACGGAACTCAAAACCTCAGCTGTGCATGGCATGTACCCAACCCTAACCCTAACCCTAACCCTAACCCTAACCCTAAGCCTAACCCTAACCCTAACCCTAAGAGGCCTAACCCTAAACGCAACTCTAAACCTCAGCTGTGCATGGCATGTAGGTTACCCTAACCCTAACCCTAACCCTAACCCTAACCCTAACCCTAACCCTAACCCTAACCCTAAAGGGCCTAAGCCTAAACGCAACTCTAAACCTCAGCTGTGCATGGCATGTACCTAACCCTAACCCTAACCGTAACCGTAACCGTAATCCTAACCCTAACCCTAACCCTAACCCTAATCCTGACCCTAAGAGGCCTATCCCTAAACGGAACTCTAAACCTCAGCTGTGCATGGCATGTACGTAACCCTAACCCTAACCCTAACCCTAACCCTAACCCTAACCCTAACCCTAACCCTAATCCTGACCCTAAGAGGCCTATCCCTAAACGGAACTATAAACCTCAGCTGTGCATGGCATGTAGGTAACTCTAACCCTAACCCTAACCCTAACCCTAACCCTAACCCTAACCCTAACCCTAACCCTAACCCTAAGAGGCCTAACCCTAAACGCAACTCTAAACCTCAGCTGTGCATGGCATGTAGGTAACCCTAACCGTAACCCTAACCCTACCCGTAACCGTAACCCTAACCCTAACCCTAACCCTAACCCTAACTTTAACCCTAACCCTAACCCTAACTTTAACCCTAACCCTAACCCTAACCCTAACCCTAACCCTAACCCTAACCCTAACCCTATCCCTAAACGGAACTCTAAACCTCAGCTGTGCATGGCATGTACGTATCCCTA
>NW_026599591.1:2539375-2551875 GCF_023634155.1 Falco peregrinus | reverse complement strand
TAATCCTGACCCTAAGAGGCCTAACCCTAAACGCAACTCTAAACCTCAGCTGTGCATGGCATGTACGTAACCCTAATCCTAACCGTAACCCTAACCCTAACCCTAACCCTAACCCTAACCCTAAGAGGCCTAACCCTAAACGCAACTCTAAACCTCAGCTGTGCATGGCATGTAGGTAACCCTGACCCTAACCCTAACCCTAACCCTAACCCTAACCCTAACCCTAACCCTAACCCTAACCGTAACCCTAACCCTAACCCTAACCCTAACCCTAACCCTAATCCTGACCCTAAGAGGCCTATCCCTAAACAGAACTCTAAACCTCAGCTGTGCATGGCATGTACGTAACCCTAACCCTAACCCTAACCCTAACCCTAACCCTAACCCTAACCCTAACCCTAACCCTAACCCTAATCCTGACCCTAAGAGGCCTATCCCTAAACGGAACTATAAACCTCAGCTGTGCATGGCATGTAGGTAACCCTAACCCTAACCCTAACCCTAACCCTAACCCTAACCCTAACCCTAACCCTAACCCTAAGAGGTCTAACCCTAAACGCAACTCTAAACCTCAGCTGTGCATGGCATGTAGGTAACCCTAACCGTAACCCTAACCCTACCCGTAACCGTAACCCTAACCCTAACCCTAACCTTAACCCTAACCCTAACTTTAACCCTAACCCTAACCCTAACCCTAACCCTAACCCTAACCCTAACACTAACCCTTAGAGGCCTAACCCTAAACGCAACTCTAAACCTCAGCTGTGCATGGCATGTAGGTAACCCTAATCCTAACCGTAACCCTAACCCTAACCCTAACCCTAATCCTGACCCTAAAAGGCCTATCCCTAAACGGAACTCTAAACCTCAGCTGTGCATGGCATGTACGTAACCCTAACCCTAACCCTAACCCTAACCCTAACCCTAACCCTAACCCTAACCCTAAGAGGCCTAACCCTAAGCGCAACTCTAAACCTCAGGTGTGCATGGCATATACGTAACCCTAACCCTAACCCTAACCCTAACCCTAACCCTAACCCTAACCCTAACCCTAACCCTAATCCTGACCCTAAGAGGCCTATCCCTAAACGGAACTCTAAACCTCAGCTGTGCATGGCATGTAGGTAACCCTAACCCTAACCCTAACCCTAACCCTAACCCTAACCCTAACCCTAACCCTAACCCTAACCCTAAGAGGCCTAACCCTAAACACAACTCTAAACCTCAGCTGTGCATGGCATGTAGGTAACCCTAACCCTAACCCTAACCCTAACCCTAACTTTAACCCTAACCCTAACCCTAACCCTAACCCTAACCCTAAGAGGCCTAACCCTAAATGCAACTCTAAACCTCAGCTGTGCATGGCATGTACGTAACCCTAATCCTAACCGTAACCCTAATCCTGACCCTAACCCTAACCCTAACCCTAAGAGGCCTAACCCTAAACGCAACTCTAAACCTCAGCTGTGCATGGCATGTAGGTAACCCTGACCCTAACCCTAACCCTAACCCTAACCCTAACCCTAACCCTAACCCTAACTGTAACCCTAACCCTAACCCTAACCCTAACCCTAACCCTAATCCTGACCCTAAGAGGCCTATCCCTAAACGGAACTCTAAACCTCAGCTGTGCATGGCATGTACGTAACCCTAACCCTAACCCTAACCCTAACCCTAACCCTAACCCTAACCCTAACCCTAACCCTAACCCTAACCCTAATCCTGACCCTAAGAGGCCTGTCCCTAAACGGAACTATAAACCTCAGCTGTGCATGGCATGTAGGTAACCCTAACCCTAACCCTAACCCTAACCCTAACCCTAACCCTAACCCTAAGAGGCCTAACCCTAAACGCAACTCTAAACCTCAGCTGTGCATGGCATGTAGGTAACCCTGACCCTAACCCTAACCCTAACCCTAACCCTAACCCTGACCCTAAGAGGCATATCCCTAAACGGAACCCTAAACCTCAGCTGTGCATGGCATGTACGTAACCCTAACCCTAACCCTAACCCTAACCCTAACCCTAACCCTAACCCTAACGGTAACCCTAACCCTAACCCTAACCCTAACCCTAACCGTAACCGTAACCAGAACCCTAACCCTAACCCTAACCCTAACCCTAACCCTAACCCTAACCCTAACCCTAACCCTAACCCTAACCCTAACCCTAACCCTGACCCTTAGAGGCCTATCCCTAAACGGAACCCTAAACCTCAGCTGTGCATGGCATGTACGTAACCCTAACCCTAAGCCTAACCCTAACCCTAACCCTAATCCTGACCCTAAGAGGCCTAACCCTAAACGGAACTCAAAACCTCAGCTGTGCATGGCATGTACCCAACCCTAACCCTAACCCTAACCCTAACCCTAACCCTAACACTAACCCTAACCCTAACCCTAACCCTAACCCTAACCCTAAGAGGCCTAACCCTAAACGCAACTCTAAACCTCAGCTGTGCATGGCATGTAGGTTACCCTAACCCTAACCCTAACCCTAACCCTAACCCTAACCCTAACCCTAACCCTAACCCTAAAGGGCCTAACCCTAAACGGAACTCTAAACCTCAGCTGTGCATGGCATGTACCTAACCCTAACCCTAACCCTAACCCTAACCCTAACCCTAACCCTAACCCTAACCCTAACCCTAAACCTAACCCTAATCCTGACCCTAAGAGGCCTATCCCTAAACGGAACTCTAAACCTCAGCTGTGCATGGCATGTAGGTAACCCTAACCCTAACCCTAACCCTAACCCTAACACTAATCCTGACCCTAACCGTAACCCTAACCCTAACCCTAACCCTAACCCTAACCCTAACCCTAACCGTACACCTAACCCTAACTCTAACCGTAACCCTAACCCTAACCCTAACCCTAACCCTAACCCTAACCCTAACCCTAACCCTAACCCTAACCCTAACCCTAACCCTAACCCTAATACTGACCCTAAGAGGCCTATCCCTAAACGGAACTCTAAACCTCAGCTGTGCATGGCATGTAGGTAACCCTAACCGTAACCCTAACCCTAACCCTAACCCTAACCGTAACCCTAACGCTAACCCTAACCCTAACCCTAACCCTAACTCTAACCCTAACCCTAACCCTAACCCTAACCCTAACCCTAACCCTAAGAGACCTAACCCTAAACGGAACTCAAAACCTCAGCTGTGGATGGCATGTACCCAACCCTTACCCTAACCCTAACCCTAACCCTAAGAGGCCTAACCCTAAACGCAACTCTAAACCTCAGCTGTGCATGGCATGTAGGTAACCCTAACCGTAACCCTAACCCTAACCGTAACCGTAACCCTAACCCTAACCCTAACCCTAACCCTAACCCTAACCCTAACCCTGACCCTTAGAGGCCTATCCCTAAACGGAACCCTAAACCTCAGCTGTGCATGGCATGTACCTAACCCTAACCCTAACCCTAACCCTAACCCTAATCCTGACCCTAAGAGGCCTAACCCTAAACGGAACTCAAAACCTCAGCTGTGCATGGCATGTACCCAACCCTAACCCTAACACTAACCCTAACCCTAACCCTAACCGTAACCCTAACCCTAACCCTAACCCTAACCCTAACCGTAACCGTAACCAGAACCCTAACCCTAACCCTAACCCTAACCCTAACCCTAAACCTAATCCTGACCCTAAGAGGCCTATCCCTAAACGGAACTCTAAACCTCAGCTGTGCATGGCATGTACCTAACCCTAACCCTAACCCTAACCCTAACACTAACCCAAACCCTAAACCTAACCCTAATCCTGACCCTAAGAAGCCTAACCCTAAACGCAACTCTAAACCTCAGCTGTGCATGGCATGTAGGTAACCCTAACCCTAACCCTAACCCTAACCCTAACCCTAACCCTAACCCTAACCCTTAGAGACCTAACCCTAAACGGAACTCTAAACCTCAGCTGTGCATGGCATTTACCTAACCCTAACCCTAACCCTAACCCTAACCCTAACCCTAACCCTAACCCTAACCCTAACCCTAACCCTAACCCTAACCCTAATCCTGACCCTAAGAGGCCTAACCCTAAACGCAACTCTAAACCTCAGCTGTGCATGGCATGTACGTAACCCTAATCCTAACTGTAACCCTAATCCTGACCCTAACCCTAACCCTAACCCTAAGAGGCCTAACCCTAAACGCAACTCTAAACCTCAGCTGTGCATGGCATGTAGGTAACCCTGACCCTAACCCTAACCCTAACCCTAACCCTAACCCTAACCCTAACCGTAACCCTAACCCTAACCCTAACCCTAACCCTAACCCTAATCCTGACCCTAAGAGGCCTATCCCTAAATGGAACTCTAAACCTCAGCTGTGCATGGCATGTACCTAACCCTAACCCTAACCCTAACCCTAACCCTAACCCTAACCCTAACCCTAACCCTAACCCTAACCCTAACCCTAATCCTGACCCTAAGAGGCCTATCCCTAAACGGAACTATAAACCTCAGCTGTGCATGGCATGTACGTAACCCTAACCCTAACCCTAACCCTAACCCTAACCCTAACCCTAACCCTAACCCTAACCCTAAGAGGCCTAACCCTAAACGCAACTCTAAACCTCAGCTGTGCATGGCATGTAGGTAACCCTAACCGTAACCCTAACCCTACCCGTAACCGTAACCCTAACCCTAACCCTAACCTTAACCCTAACCCTAACTTTAACCCTAACCCTAACCCTAACCCTAACCCTAACCCTAACCCTAACCCTAACACTAACCCTTAGAGGCCTAACCCTAAACGCAACTCTAAACCTCAGCTGTGCATGGCATGTAGGTAACCCTAATCCTAACCGTAACCCTAACCCTAACCCTAACCCTAATCCTGACCCTAAGAGGCCTATCCCTAAACGGAACTCTAAACCTCAGCTGTGCATGGCATGTACCTAACCCTAACCCTAACCCTAACCCTAACCCTAACCCTAACCCTAACCCTAACCCTAACCCTAAGAGGCCTAACCCTAAGCGCAACTCTAAACATCAGGTGTGCATGGCATATACGTAACCCTAACCCTAACCCTAACCCTAACCCTAACCCTAACCCTAACCCTAAGAGGCCTAACCCTAAACGCAACTCTAAACCTCAGCTGTGCATGGCATGTACGTAACCCTAACCCTAACCCTAACCCTAACCCTAACCCTAACCCTAACCCTAACCCTAACCCTTAGAGACCTAACCCTAAACGGAACTCTAAACCTCAGCTGCGCATGCCATTTACCTAACCCTAACCCTAACCCTAACCCTAACCCTAACCCTAACCCTAACCCTAACCCTAACCCTAACCCTAATCCTGACCCTAAGAGGCCTAACCCTAAACGCAACTCTAAACCTCAGCTGTGCATGGCATGTACGTAACCCTAATCCTAACTGTAACCCTAATCCTGACCCTAACCCTAACCCTAACCCTAAGAGGCCTAACCCTAAACGCAACTCTAAACCTCAGCTGTGCATGGCATGTAGGTAACCCTGACCCTAACCCTAACCCTAACCCTAACCCTAACCCTAACCCTAACCGTAACCCTAACCCTAACCCTAACCCTAACCCTAACCCTAATCCTGACCCTAAGAGGCCTATCCCTAAATGGAACTCTAAACCTCAGCTGTGCATGGCATGTACCTAACCCTAACCCTAACCCTAACCCTAACCCTAACCCTAACCCTAACCCTAACCCTAACCCTAACCCTAACCCTAATCCTGACCCTAAGAGGCCTATCCCTAAACGGAACTATAAACCTCAGCTGTGCATGGCATGTACGTAACCCTAACCCTAACCCTAACCCTAACCCTAACCCTAACCCTAACCCTAACCCTAACCCTAAGAGGCCTAACCCTAAACGCAACTCTAAACCTCAGCTGTGCATGGCATGTAGGTAACCCTAACCGTAACCCTAACCCTACCCGTAACCGTAACCCTAACCCTAACCCTAACCTTAACCCTAACCCTAACTTTAACCCTAACCCTAACCCTAACCCTAACCCTAACCCTAACCCTAACCCTAACACTAACCCTTAGAGGCCTAACCCTAAACGCAACTCTAAACCTCAGCTGTGCATGGCATGTAGGTAACCCTAATCCTAACCGTAACCCTAACCCTAACCCTAACCCTAATCCTGACCCTAAGAGGCCTATCCCTAAACGGAACTCTAAACCTCAGCTGTGCATGGCATGTACCTAACCCTAACCCTAACCCTAACCCTAACCCTAACCCTAACCCTAACCCTAACCCTAACCCTAAGAGGCCTAACCCTAAGCGCAACTCTAAACATCAGGTGTGCATGGCATATACGTAACCCTAACCCTAACCCTAACCCTAACCCTAACCCTAACCCTAACCCTAAGAGGCCTAACCCTAAACGCAACTCTAAACCTCAGCTGTGCATGGCATGTACGTAACCCTAACCCTAACCCTAACCCTAACCCTAACCCTAACCCTAACCCTAACCCTAACCCTTAGAGACCTAACCCTAAACGGAACTCTAAACCTCAGCTGCGCATGCCATTTACCTAACCCTAACCCTAACCCTAACCCTAACCCTAACCCTAACCCTAACCCTAACCCTAACCCTAACCCTAACCCTAATCCTGACCCTAAGAGGCCTAACCCTAAACGCAACTCTAAACCTCAGCTGTGCATGGCATGTACGTAACCCTAATCCTAACTGTAACCCTAATCCTGACCCTAACCCTAACCCTAACCCTAAGAGGCCTAACCCTAAACGCAACTCTAAACCTCAGCTGTGCATGGCATGTAGGTAACCCTGACCCTAACCCTAACCCTAACCCTAACCCTAACCCTAACCCTAACCGTAACCGTAACCCTAACCCTAACCCTAACCCTAACCCTAATCCTGACCCTAAGAGGCCTATCCCTAAATGGAACTCTAAACCTCAGCTGTGCATGGCATGTACCTAACCCTAACCCTAACCCTAACCCTAACCCTAACCCTAACCCTAACCCTAACCCTAACCCTAACCCTAACCCTAATCCTGACCCTAAGAGGCCTATCCCTAAACGGAACTATAAACCTCAGCTGTGCATGGCATGTACGTAACCCTAACCCTAACCCTAACCCTAACCCTAACCCTAACCCTAACCCTAACCCTAACCCTAAGAGGCCTAACCCTAAACGCAACTCTAAACCTCAGCTGTGCATGGCATGTAGGTAACCCTAACCGTAACCCTAACCCTACCCGTAACCGTAACCCTAACCCTAACCCTAACCTTAACCCTAACCCTAACTTTAACCCTAACCCTAACCCTAACCCTAACCCTAACCCTAACCCTAACCCTAACACTAACCCTTAGAGGCCTAACCCTAAACGCAACTCTAAACCTCAGCTGTGCATGGCATGTAGGTAACCCTAATCCTAACCGTAACCCTAACCCTAACCCTAACCCTAATCCTGACCCTAAGAGGCCTATCCCTAAACGGAACTCTAAACCTCAGCTGTGCATGGCATGTACCTAACCCTAACCCTAACCCTAACCCTAACCCTAACCCTAACCCTAACCCTAACCCTAACCCTAACCCTAAGAGGCCTAACCCTAAACGCAACTCTAAACCTCAGCTGTGCATGGCATGTACGTAACCCTAACCCTAACCCTAACCCTAACCCTAACCCTAACCCTAACCCTAACCCTAACCCTTAGAGACCTAACCCTAAACGGAACTCTAAACCTCAGCTGCGCATGCCATTTACCTAACCCTAACCCTAACCCTAACCCTAACCCTAACCCTAACCCTAACCCTAACCCTAACCCTAACCCTAACCCTAATCCTGACCCTAAGAGGCCTAACCCTAAACGCAACTCTAAACCTCAGCTGTGCATGGCATGTACGTAACCCTAACCCTAACCGTAACCCTAACCCTAACCCTAACCCTAACCCTAACCCTAAGAGGCCTAACCCTAAACGCAACTCTAAACCTCAGCTGTGCATGGCATGTAGGTAACCCTGACCCTAACCCTAACCGTAACCCTAACCCTAACCCTAACCCTAACCCTAACCGTAACCCTAACCCTAACCCTAACCCTAACCCTAACCCTAATCCTGACCCTAAGAGGCCTATCCCTAAACGGAACTCTAAACCTCAGCTGTGCATGGCATGTACGTAACCCTAACCCTAACCCTAACCCTAACCCTAACCCTAACCCTAACCCTAACCCTAATCCTGACCCTAAGAGGCCTATCCCTAAACGGAACTATAAACCTCAGCTGTGCATGGCATGTAGGTAACCCTAACCCTAACCCTAACCCTAACCCTAACCCTAACCCTAACCCTAAGAGGCCTAACCCTAAACGCAACTCTAAACCTCAGCTGTGCATGGCATGTAGGTAACCCTGACCCTAACCCTAACCCTAACCCTAACCCTAACCCTAACCCTAACCGTAACCCTAACCCTAACCCTAACCCTAACCCTAACCCTAATCCTGACCCTAAGAGGCCTATCCCTAAATGGAACTCTAAACCTCAGCTGTGCATGGCATGTACCTAACCCTAACCCTAACCCTAACCCTAACCCTAACCCTAACCCTAACCCTAACCCTAACCCTAACCCTAACCCTAACCCTAATCCTGACCCTAAGAGGCCTATCCCTAAACGGAACTATAAACCTCAGCTGTGCATGGCATGTACGTAACCCTAACCCTAACCCTAACCCTAACCCTAACCCTAACCCTAACCCTAACCCTAACCCTAAGAGGCCTAACCCTAAACGCAACTCTAAACCTCAGCTGTGCATGGCATGTAGGTAACCCTAACCGTAACCCTAACCCTACCCGTAACCGTAACCCTAACCCTAACCCTAACCTTAACCCTAACCCTAACTTTAACCCTAACCCTAACCCTAACCCTAACCCTAACCCTAACCCTAACCCTAACACTAACCCTTAGAGGCCTAACCCTAAACGCAACTCTAAACCTCAGCTGTGCATGGCATGTAGGTAACCCTAATCCTAACCGTAACCCTAACCCTAACCCTAACCCTAATCCTGACCCTAAGAGGCCTATCCCTAAACGGAACTCTAAACCTCAGCTGTGCATGGCATGTACCTAACCCTAACCCTAACCCTAACCCTAACCCTAACCCTAACCCTAACCCTAACCCTAACCCTAACCCTAACCCTAACCCTAAGAGGCCTAACCCTAAGCGCAACTCTAAACATCAGGTGTGCATGGCATATACGTAACCCTAACCCTAACCCTAACCCTAACCCTAACCCTAACCCTAACCCTAAGAGGCCTAACCCTAAACGCAACTCTAAACCTCAGCTGTGCATGGCATGTACGTAACCCTAACCCTAACCCTAACCCTAACCCTAACCCTAACCCTAACCCTAACCCTTAGAGACCTAACCCTAAACGGAACTCTAAACCTCAGCTGCGCATGGCATTTACCTAACCCTAACCCTAACCCTAACCCTAACCCTAACCCTAACCCTAACCCTAACCCTAACCCTAATCCTGACCCTAAGAGGCCTAACCCTAAACGCAACTCTAAACCTCAGCTGTGCATGGCATGTACGTAACCCTAATCCTAACCGTAACCCTAACCCTAACCCTAACCCTAACCCTAACCCTAAGAGGCCTAACCCTAAACGCAACTCTAAACCTCAGCTGTGCATGGCATGTAGGTAACCCTGACCCTAACCCTAACCCTAACCCTAACCCTAACCCTAACCCTAACCCTAACCGTAACCCTAACCCTAACCCTAACCCTAACCCTAACCCTAATCCTGACCCTAAGAGGCCTATCCCTAAACGGAACTCTAAACCTCAGCTGTGCATGGCATGTACGTAACCCTAACCCTAACCCTAACCCTAACCCTAACCCTAACCCTAACCCTAACCCTAACCCTAATCCTGACCCTAAGAGGCCTATCCCTAAACGGAACTATAAACCTCAGCTGTGCATGGCATGTAGGTAACCCTAACCCTAACCCTAACCCTAACCTTAACCCTAACCCTAACCCTAACCCTGACCCTAAGAGGCCTAACCCTAAACGCAACTCTAAACCTCAGCTGTGCATGGCATGTAGGTAACCCTAACCGTAACCCTAACCCTACCCGTAACCGTAACCCTAACCCTAACCCTAACCTTAACCCTAACCCTAACTTTAACCCTAACCCTAACCCTAACCCTAACCCTAACCCTAACCCTAACACTAACCCTTAGAGGCCTAACCCTAAACGCAACTCTAAACCTCAGCTGTGCATGGCATGTAGGTAACCCTAATCCTAACCGTAACCCTAACCCTAACCCTAACCCTAATCCTAACCCTAAGAGGCCTAACCCTAAGCGCAACTCTAAACCTCAGGTGTGCATGGCATATACGTAACCCTAACCCTAACCCTAACCCTAACCCTAACCCTAACCCTAACCCTAACCCTAACCCTAACCCTAATCCTGACCCTAAGAGGCCTATCCCTAAACGGAACTCTAAACCTCAGCTGTGCATGGCATGTAGGTAACCCTAACCCTAACCCTAAACCTAACCCTAACCCTAACCCTAACCCTAACCCTAACCCTAAGAGGCCTAACCCTAAACACAACTCTAAACCTCAGCTGTGCATGGCATGTAGGTAACCCTAACCCTAACCCTAACCCTAACCCTAACTTTAACCCTAACCCTAACCCTAACCCTAACCCTAACCCTAAGAGGCCTAACCCTAAACGCAACTCTAAACCTCAGCTGTGCATGGCATGTACGTAACCCTAATCCTAACCGTAACCCTAATCCTGACCCTAACCCTAACCCTAACCCTAAGAGGCCTAACCCTAAACGCAACTCTAAACCTCAGCTGTGCATGGCATGTAGGTAACCCTGACCCTAACCCTAACCCTAACCCTAACCCTAACCCTAACCCTAACCCTAACCGTAACCCTAACCCTAACCCTAACCCTAACCCTAACCCTAATCCTGACCCTAAGAGGCCTATCCCTAAACGGAACTCTAAACCTCAGCTGTGCATGGCATGTACGTAACCCTAACCCTAACCCTAACCCTAACCCTAACCCTAACCCTAACCCTAACCCTAACCCTAATCCTGACCCTAAGAGGCCTATCCCTAAACGGAACTCTAAACCTCAGCTGTGCATGGCATGTACGTAACCCTAACCCTAACCCTAACCCTAACCCTAACCCTAACCCTAACCCTAACCCTAATCCTGACCCTAAGAGGCCTGTCCCTAAACGGAACTATAAACCTCAGCTGTGCATGGCATGTAGGTAACCCTAACCCTAACCCTAACCCTAACCCTAACCCTAACCCTAACCCTAAGAGGCCTAACCCTAAACGCAACTCTAAACCTCAGCTGTGCATGGCATGTAGGTAACCCTGACCCTAACCCTAACCCTAACCCTAACCCTAACCCTAACCGTAACCCTAATCCTAACCCTAACCCTAACCCTAACCCTAATCCTGACCCTAAGAGGCCTATCCCTAAATGGAACTCTAAACCTCAGCTGTGCATGGCATGTACCTAACCCTAACCCTAACCCTAACCCTAACCCTAACCCTAACCCTAACCCTAACCCTAACCCTAACCCTAACCCTAACCCTAATCCTGACCCTAAGAGGCCTATCCCTAAACGGAACTATAAACCTCAGCTGTGCATGGCATGTACGTAACCCTAACCCTAACCCTAACCCTAACCCTAACCCTAACCCTAACCCTAACCCTAACCCTAAGAGGCCTAACCCTAAACGCAACTCTAAACCTCAGCTGTGCATGGCATGTAGGTAACCCTAAACGTAACCCTAACCCTACCCGTAACCGTAACCCTAACCCTAACCCTAACCTTAACCCTAACCCTAACTTTAACCCTAACCCTAACCCTAACCCTAACCCTAACCCTAACCCTAACCCTAACACTAACCCTTAGAGGCCTAACCCTAAACGCAACTCTAAACCTCAGCTGTGCATGGCATGTAGGTAACCCTAATCCTAACCGTAACCCTAACCCTAACCCTAACCCTAATCCTGACCCTAAGAGGCCTATCCCTAAACGGAACTCTAAACCTCAGCTGTGCATGGCATGTACCTAACCCTAACCCTAACCCTAACCCTAACCCTAACCCTAACCCTAACCCTAACCCTAACCCTAACCCTAACCCTAACCCTAAGAGGCCTAACCCTAAGCGCAACTCTAAACATCAGGTGTGCATGGCATATACGTAACCCTAACCCTAACCCTAACCCTAACCCTAACCCTAACCCTAACCCTAAGAGGCCTAACCCTAAACGCAACTCTAAACCTCAGCTGTGCATGGCATGTACGTAACCCTAACCCTAACCCTAACCCTAACCCTAACCCTAACCCTAACCCTAACCCTTAGAGACCTAACCCTAAACAGAACTCTAAACCTCAGCTGCGCATGGCATTTACCTAACCCTAACCCTAACCCTAACCCTAACCCTAACCCTAACCCTAACCCTAACCCTAACCCTAACCCTAATCCTGACCCTAAG
>NW_026599591.1:2496875-2511875 GCF_023634155.1 Falco peregrinus | reverse complement strand
TGGCATGTACCTAACCCTAACCCTAACCCTAACCCTAACCCTAACCCTAACCCTAACCCTAACCCTGACCCTTAGAGGCGTATCCCTAAATGGAACCCTAAACCTCAGCTGTGCATGGCATGTACGTAACCCTAACCCTAACCCTAACCCTAACCCTAACCCTAAGAGGCCTAACCCTAAGAGGCCTAACCCTAAACGGAACTCAAAACCTCAGCTGTGCATGGCATGTACCCAACCCTAACCCTAACCCTAACCCTAACCCTAACCCTAACACTAACCCTAACCCTAACCCTAACCCTAACCCTAAGAGGCCTAACCCTAAACGGAACTCTAAACCTCAGCTGTGCATGGCATGTAGGTTACCCTAACCCTAACCCTAACCCTAACCCTAACCCTAACCCTAACCCTAACCCTAACCCTAACCCTAAAGGGCCTAACCCTAAACGCAACTCTAAACCTCAGCTGTGCATGGCATGTACCTAACCCTAACCCTAACCGTAACCCTAACCCTAACCCTAACCCTAACCCTAACCCTAACCCTAATCCTGACCCTTAGAGGCCTATCCCTAAACGGAACTCTAAACCTCAGCTGTGCATGGCATGTACGTAACCCTAACCCTAACCCTAACCCTAACCCTAACACTAATCCTGACCCTAACCGTAACCCTAACCCTAACCCTAACCCTAACCCTAACCGTACACCTAACCCTAACTCTAACCGTAACCCTAACCCTAACCCTAACCCTAACCCTAACCCTAACCCTAACCCTAACCCTAACCCTAATCCTGACCCTAAGAGGCCTATCCCTAAACGGAACTCTAAACCTCAGCTGTGCATGGCATGTACGTAACCCTAACCCTAACCCTAACCCTAACCCTAACCCTAACCGTAACCCTAACGCTAACCCTTACCCTAACCCTAACCCTAACCCTAACCCTAACCCTAACCCTAACCCTAACCCTAACCCTAAGAGACCTAACCCTAAACGGAACTCAAAACCTCAGCTGTGCATGGCATGTACCCAACCCTTACCCTAACCCTAACCCTAACCCTAAGAGGCCTAACCCTAAACGCAACTCTAAACCTCAGCTGTGCATGGCATGTAGGTAACCCTAACCGTAACCCTAACCCTAACCGTAACCGTAACCCTAACCCTAACCCTAACCGTAACCCTAACCCTAACCCTAACCCTAACCCTAACCCTAACCCTAACCCTGACCCTTAGAGGCCTATCCCTAAACGGAACCCTAAACCTCAGCTGTGCATGGCATGTACCTAACCCTAACCCTAACCCTAACCCTAACCCTAATCCTGACCCTAAGAGGCCTAACCCTAAACGGAACTCAAAACCTCAGCTGTGCATGGCATGTACCCAACCCTAACCCTAACCCTAACCCTAACCCTAACCCTAACCCTAACCCTAAACCTAACCGTAACCCTAACCCTAACCCTAACCCTAACCCTAACCGTAACCGTAACCAGAACCCTAACCCTAACCCTAACCCTAACCCTAACCCTAAACCTAATCCTGACCCTAAGAGGCCTATCCCTAAACGGAACTCTAAACCTCAGCTGTGCATGGCATGTACCTAACCCTAACCCTAACCCTAACCCTAATCCTGACCCTAAGAGGCCTAACCCTAAACGGAACTCAAAACCTCAGCTGTGCATGGCATGTACCCAACCCTAACCCTAACCCTAACCCTAACCCTAACCCTAACCCTAACCCTAACCCTAACCCTAACCCTAACCCTAACCGTAACCGTAACCAGAACCCTAACCCTAACCCTAACCCTAACCCTAACCCTAAACCTAATCCTGACCCTAAGAGGCCTATCCCTAAACGGAACTCTAAACCTCAGCTGTGCATGGCATGTGCCTAACCCTAACCCTAACCCTAACCCTAACACTAACCCAAACCCTAAACCTAACCCTAATCCTGACCCTAAGAAGCCTAACCCTAAACGGAACTCTAAACCTCAGCTGTGCATGGCATGTAGGTAACCCTAACCCTAACCCTAACCCTAACCCTAACCCTAACCCTTAGAGACGTAACCCTAAACGGAACTCTAAACCTCAGCTTCGCATGGCATTTACCTAACCCTAACCCTAACCCTAACCCTAACCCTAACCCTAACCCTAACCCTAACCCTAACCCTAACCCTAACCCTAATCCTGACCCTAAGAGGCCTAACACTAAACGCAACTCTAAACCTCAGCTGTGCATGGCATGTACGTAACCCTAACCCTAACCGTAACCCTAACCCTAAACCTAACCCTAACCCTAACCCTAAGAGGCCTAACCCTAAACGCAACTCTAAACCTCAGCTGTGCATGGCATGTAGGTAACCCTGACCCTAACCCTAACCCTAACCCTATCCCTAACCCTAACCCTAACCGTAACCCTAACCCTAACCCTAACCCTATCCCTAACCCTAATCCTGACCCTAAGAGGCCTATCCCTAAACGGAACTCTAAACCTCAGCTGTGCATGGCATGTACGTAACCCTAACCCTAACCCTAACCCTAACCCTAACCCTAACCCTAACCCTAATCCTGACCCTAAGAGGCCTATCCCTAAACGGAACTATAAACCTCAGCTGTGCATGGCATGTACGTAACCCTAACCCTAACCCTAACCCTAACCCTAACCCTAACCCTAACCCTAACCCTAAGAGGCCTAACCCTAAACGCAACTCTAAACCTCAGCTGTGCATGGCATGTAGGTAATCCTAACCGTAACCCTAACCCTAACCCTAACCGTAACCCTAACCCTAACCCTAACCTTAACCCTAACCCTAACTTTAACCCTAACCCTAACCCTAACCCTAACCCTAACCCTAACCCTAACTTTAACCCTAACCCTAACCCTAACCCTAACCCTAACCCTAAGAGGCCTAACCCTAAACGCAACTCTAAACCTCAGCTGTGCATGGCATGTACGTAACCCTAACCCTAACCCTAACCCTAACCCTAACCCTAACCCTAACCCTAACCCTTAGAGACCTAACCCTAAACGGAACTCTAAACCTCAGCTGCGCATGGCATTTACCTAACCCTAACCCTAACCCTAACCCTAACCCTAACCCTAACCCTAAACCTAACCCTAACCCTAACCCTAACCCTAACCCTAACCCTAACCCTAATCCTGACCCTAAGAGGCCTAACCCTAAACGCAACTCTAAACCTCAGCTGTGCATGGCATGTACGTAACCCTAATCCTAACCGTAACCCTAATCCTGACCCTAACCCTAACCCTAACCCTAAGAGGCCTAACCCTAAACGCAACTCTAAACCTCAGCTGTGCATGGCATGTAGGTAACCCTGACCCTAACCCTAACCCTAACCCTAACCCTAACCGTAACCTTAACCAGAACCCTAAGCCTAACCCTAACCCTAACCCTAACCCTAACCCTAATCCTGACCCTAAGAGGCCTATCCCTAAACGGAACTATAAACCTCAGCTGTGCATGGCATGTGGGTAACCCTAACCCTAACCCTAACCCTAACCCTAACCCTAACCCTAACCCTAACCCTAACCCTAAGAGGCCTAACCCTAAACGCAACTCTAAACCTCAGCTGTGCATGGCATGTAGGTAACCCTAACCGTAACCCTAACCCTACCCGTAACCGTAACCCTAACCCTAACCCTAACCTTAACCCTAACCCTAACTTTAACCCTAACCCTAACCCTAACCCTAACCCTAACACTAACCCTAACACTAACCCTTAGAGGCCTAACCCTAAACGCAACTCTAAACCTCAGCTGTGCATGGCATGTAGGTAACCCTAATCCTAACCGTAACCCTAACCCTAACCCTAACCCTAATCCTGACCCTAAAAGGCCTATCCCTAAACGGAACTCTAAACCTCAGCTGTGCATGGCATGTACGTAACCCTAACCCTAACCCTAACCCTAACCCTAACCCTAACCCTAACCCTAACCCTAACCCTAACCCTAAGAGGCCTAACCCTAAGCGCAACTCTAAACCTCAGGTGTGCATGGCATATACGTAACCCTAACCCTAACCCTAACCCTAACCCTAACCCTAACCCTAACCCTAACCCTAACCCTAACCCTAATCCTGACCCTAAGAGGCCTATCCCTAAACGGAACTCTAAACCTCTGCTGTGCATGGCATGTAGGTAACCCTAACCCTAACCCTAACCCTAACCCTAACCCTAACCCTAACCCTAACCCTAAGAGGCCTATCCCTAAACACAACTCTAAACCTCAGCTGTGCATGGCATGTAGGTAACCCTAACCCTAACCCTAACCCTAACCCTAACTTTAACCCTAACCCTAACCCTAACCCTAACCCTAACCCTAAGAGGCCTAACCCTAAACGCAACTCTAAACCTCAGCTGTGCATGGCATGTAGGTAACCCTAACCGTAACCCTAACCCTAACCCTAACCCTAACCCTAACCCTAACCCTAACTGTAACCCTAACTGTAACCCTAACCCTAACCCTAACCCTAACCCTAACCCTAACCCTAACCCTAACCCTAACCCTAACCCTAACCCTGACCCTAAGAGGCATAACCCTAAACGGAACCCTAAACCTCAGCTGTGCATGGCATGTACGTAACCCTAACCCTAACCCTAACCCTAACCCTAACCCTAAACCTAACCCTAACGGTAACCCTAACCCTAACCCTAACCCTAACCCTAACCGTAACCGTAACCAGAACCCTAACCCTAACCCTAACCCTAACCCTAACCCTAACCCTAATCCTGACCCTAAGAGGCCTATCCCTAAACGGAACTCTAAACCTCAGCTGTGCATGGCATGTACCTAACCCTAACCCTAACCCTAACCCTAACCCTAACCCTAACCCTAACCCTAACCCTAACCCTAATCCTGACCCTAAGAGGCCTATCCCTAAACGGAACTCTAAACCTCTGCTGTGCATGGCATGTAGGTAACCCTAACCCTAACCCTAACCCTAACCCTAACCCTAACCCTAACCCTAACCCTAAGAGGCCTAACCCTAAACACAACTCTAAACCTCAGCTGTGCATGGCATGTAGGTAACCCTAACCCTAACCCTAACCCTAACCCTAACTTTAACCCTAACCCTAACCCTAACCCTAACCCTAACCCTAAGAGGCCTAACCCTAAACGCAACTCTAAACCTCAGCTGTGCATGGCATGTACGTAACCCTAACCCTAACCCTAACCCTAACCCTAACCCTAACCCTTAGAGACCTAACCCTAAACGGAACTCTAAACCTCAGCTGCGCATGGCATTTACCTAACCCTAACCCTAACCCTAACCCTAACCCTAACCCTAACCCTAACCCTAACCCTAACCCTAACCCTAACCCTAACCCTAACCCTAACCCTAATCCTGACCCTAAGAGGCCTAACCCTAAACGCAACTCTAAACCTCAGCTGTGCATGGCATGTACGTAACCCTAATCCTAACCGTAACCCTAATCCTGACCCTAACCCTAACCCTAACCCTAAGAGGCCTAACCCTAAACGCAACTCTAAACCTCAGCTGTGCATGGCATGTAGGTAACCCTGACCCTAACCCTAACCCTAACCCTAACCCTAACCGTAACCTTAACCAGAACCCTAACCCTAACCCTAACCCTAACCCTAACCCTAACCCTAACCCTAATCCTGACCCTAAGAGGCCTATCCCTAAACGGAACTATAAACCTCAGCTGTGCATAGCATGTAGGTAACCCTAACCCTAACCCTAACCCTAACCCTAACCCTAACCCTAACCCTAACCCTAACCCTAAGAGGCCTAACCCTAAACGCAACTCTAAACCTCAGCTGTGCATGGCATGTAGGTAACCCTAACCGTAACCCTAACCCTACCCGTAACCGTAACCCTAACCCTAACCCTAACCTTAACCCTAACACTAACCCTAACCCTAACCCTAATCCTGACCCTAAGAGGCCTATCCCTAAACGGAACTCTAAACCTCAGCTGTGCATGGCATGTAGGTAACCCTAACCCTAACCCTAACCCTAACCCTAACCCTAACCCTAACCCTAACCCTAACCCTAATCCTGACCCTAAGAGGCCTATCCCTAAACGGAACTCTAAACCTCAGCTGTGCATGGCATGTAGGTAACCCTAACCCTAACCCTAACCCTAACCCTAACCCTAACCCTAACCCTAACCCTAAGAGGCCTAACCCTAAACACAACTCTAAACCTCAGCTGTGCATGGCATGTAGGTAACCCTAACCCTAACCCTAACCCTAACCCTAACTTTAACCCTAACCCTAACCCTAACCCTAACCCTAACCCTAAGAGGCCTAACCCTAAACGCAACTCTAAACCTCAGCTGTGCATGGCATGTACGTAACCCTAACCCTAACCCTAACCCTAACCCTAACCCTAACCCTAACCCTAACCCTAATCCTGACCCTAAGAGGCCTATCCCTAAACGGAACTCTAAACCTCTGCTGTGCATGGCATGTAGGTAACCCTAACCCTAACCCTAACCCTAACCCTAACCCTAACCCTAACCCTAACCCTAACCCTAAGAGGCCTAACCCTAAACACAACTCTAAACCTCAGCTGTGCATGGCATGTAGGTAACCCTAACCCTAACCCTAACCCTAACCCTAACCCTAACTTTAACCCTAACCCTAACCCTAACCCTAACCCTAACCCTAAGAGGCCTAACCCTAAACGCAACTCTAAACCTCAGCTGTGCATGGCATGTACGTAACCCTAACCGTAACCCTAACCCTAACCCTAACCCTAACCCTAACCCTAACCCTAACCCTAACCCTAAGAGGCCTAACCCTAAACGGAACTCTAAACCTCAGCTGTGCATGGCATGTACGTAACCCTAACCCTAACCCTAACCCTAACCGTAACCGTAACCCTAACCCTAACCCTAACCGTAACCCTAACTGTAACCCTAACCCTAACCCTAACCCTAACCCTAACCCTAACCCTAACCCTAACCCTAACCCTAACCCTAACCCTGACCCTAAGAGGCATAACCCTAAACGGAACCCTAAACCTCAGCTGTGCATGGCATGTACGTAACCCTAACCCTAACCCTAACCCTAACCCTAACCCTAAACCTAACCCTAACGGTAACCCTAACCCTAACCCTAACCCTAACCCTAACCCTAACCGTAACCGTAACCAGAACCCTAACCCTAACCCTAACCCTAACCCTAACCCTAACCCTAATCCTGACCCTAAGAGGCCTATCCCTAAACGGAACTCTAAACCTCAGCTGTGCATGGCATGTACCTAACCCTAAACCTAACCCTAACCCTAACCCTAACCCTAACCCTAACCCTAACCCTAATCCTGACCCTAAGAGGCCTATCCCTAAACGGAACTCTAAACCTCTGCTGTGCATGGCATGTAGGTAACCCTAACCCTAACCCTAACCCTAACCCTAACCCTAACCCTAACCCTAACCCTAAGAGGCCTAACCCTAAACACAACTCTAAACCTCAGCTGTGCATGGCATGTAGGTAACCCTAACCCTAACCCTAACCCTAACCCTAACTTTAACCCTAACCCTAACCCTAACCCTAACCCTAACCCTAAGAGGCCTAACCCTAAACGCAACTCTAAACCTCAGCTGTGCATGGCATGTACGTAACCCTAACCCTAACCCTAACCCTAACCCTAACCCTAACCCTTAGAGACCTAACCCTAAACGGAACTCTAAACCTCAGCTGCGCATGGCATTTACCTAACCCTAACCCTAACCCTAACCCTAACCCTAACCCTAACCCTAACCCTAACCCTAACCCTAACCCTAACCCTAACCCTAACCCTAACCCTAATCCTGACCCTAAGAGGCCTATCCCTAAACGGAACTCTAAACCTCAGCTGTGCATGGCATGTACCTAACCCTAACCCTAACCCTAACCCTAACCCTAACCCTAACCCTAACCCTAACCCTAACCCTAACCCTAACCCTAACCCTAACCCTAATCCTGACCCTAAGAGGCCTATCCCTAAACGGAACTCTAAACCTCTGCTGTGCATGGCATGTAGGTAACCCTAACCCTAACCCTAACCTTAACCCTAACCCTAACTTTAACCCTAACCCTAACCCTAACCCTAACCCTAACACTAACCCTAACCCTAACCCTTAGAGGCCTAACCCTAAACGCAACTCTAAACCTTAGCTGTGCATGGCATGTAGGTAACCCTAATCCTAACCGTAACCCTAACCCTAACCCTAACCCTAATCCTGACCCTAAAAGGCCTATCCCTAAACGGAACTCTAAACCTCAGCTGTGCATGGCATGTACGTAACCCTAACCCTAACCCTAACCCTAACCCTAACCCTAACCCTAACCCTAACCCTAACCCTAACCCTAAGAGGCCTAACCCTAAGCGCAACTCTAAACCTCAGGTGTGCATGGCATATACGTAACCCTAACCCTAACCCTAACCCTAACCCTAACCCTAACCCTAACCCTAACCCTAACCCTAACCCTAATCCTGACCCTAAGAGGCCTATCCCTAAACGGAACTCTAAACCTCTGCTGTGCATGGCATGTAGGTAACCCTAACCCTAACCCTAACCCTAACCCTAACCCTAACCCTAACCCTAAGAGGCCTATCCCTAAACACAACTCTAAACCTCAGCTGTGCATGGCATGTAGGTAACCCTAACCCTAACCCTAACCCTAACCCTAACTTTAACCCTAACCCTAACCCTAACCCTAACCCTAACCCTAAGAGGCCTAACCCTAAACGCAACTCTAAACCTCAGCTGTGCATGGCATGTACGTAACCCTAACCCTAACCCTAACCCTAACCCTAACCCTAACCCTAACCCTAACCCTAACCCTAAGAGGCCTAACCCTAAACGCAACTCTAAACCTCAGCTGTGCATGGCATGTAGGTAACCCTAACCGTAACCCTAACCCTAACCGTAACCGTAACCCTAACCCTAACCCTAACTGTAACCCTAACTGTAACCCTAACCCTAACCCTAACCCTAACCCTAACCCTAACCCTAACCCTAACCCTAACCCTAACCCTGACCCTAAGAGGCATAACCCTAAACGGAACCCTAAACCTCAGCTGTGCATGGCATGTACGTAACCCTAACCCTAACCCTAACCCTAACCCTAACCCTAAACCTAACCCTAACGGTAACCCTAACCCTAACCCTAACCCTAACCCTAACCGTAACCGTAACCAGAACCCTAACCCTAACCCTAACCCTAACCCTAACCCTAACCCTAATCCTGACCCTAAGAGGCCTATCCCTAAACGGAACTCTAAACCTCAGCTGTGCATGGCATGTACCTAACCCTAACCCTAACCCTAACCCTAACCCTAACCCTAACCCTAACCCTAACCCTAACCCTAACCCTAACCCTAATCCTGACCCTAAGAGGCCTAACCCTAAACGCAACTCTAAACCTCAGCTGTGCATGGCATGTACGTAACAGTAACCCTAACCCTAACACTAACCCTAATCCTGACCCTTAGAGGCCTATCCCTAAACGGAACCCTAAACCTCAGCTGTGCATGGCATGTACGTAACCCTAACCCTAACCCTAACGGTAACCCTAACCCTAACCCTAACCCTAACGGTAACCCTAACCCTAACCCTAACCCTAACCCTAACCGTAACCGTAACCAGAACCCTAACCCTAACCCTAACCCTAACCCTAACCCTAACCCTAATCCTGACCCTAAGAGGCCTATCCCTAAACGGAACTCTAAACCTCAGCTGTGCATGGCATGTACCTAACCCTAACCCTAACCCTAACCCTAACCCTAACCCTAACCCTAACCCTAACCCTGACCCTTAGAGGCGTATCCCTAAATGGAACCCTAAACCTCAGCTGTGCATGGCATGTACGTAACCCTAACCCTAACCCTAACCCTAACCCTAACCCTAAGAGGCCTAACCCTAAGAGGCCTAACCCTAAACGGAACTCAAAACCTCAGCTGTGCATGGCATGTACCCAACCCTAACCCTAACCCTAACCCTAACCCTAACCCTAACACTAACCCTAACCCTAACCCTAACCCTAACCCTAAGAGGCCTAACCCTAAACGCAACTCTAAACCTCAGCTGTGCATGGCATGTAGGTTACCCTAACCCTAACCCTAACCCTAACCCTAACCCTAACCCTAACCCTAACCCTAACCCTAAAGGGCCTAACCCTAAACGCAACTCTAAACCTCAGCTGTGCATGGCATGTACCTAACCCTAACCCTAACCCTAACCCTAACCCTAACCCTAACCCTAAACCTAACCCTAATCCTGACCCTAAGAGGCCTATCCCTAAACGGAACTCTAAACCTCAGCTGTGCATGGCATGTACGTAACCCTAACCCTAACCCTAACCCTAACCCTAACACTAATCCTGACCCTAACCGTAACCCTAACCCTAACCCTAACCCTAACCCTAACCGTACACCTAACCCTAACTCTAACCGTAACCCTAACCCTAACCCTAACCCTAACCCTAACCCTAACCCTAACCCTAACCCTAACCCTAACCCTAATCCTGACCCTAAGAGGCCTATCCCTAAACGGAACTCTAAACCTCAGCTGTGCATGGCATGTACGTAACCCTAACCCTAACCCTAACCCTAACCCTAACCCTAACCGTAACCCTAACGCTAACCCTTACCCTAACCCTAACCCTAACCCTAACCCTAACCCTAACCCTAACCCTAACCCTAACCCTAAGAGACCTAACCCTAAACGGAACTCAAAACCTCAGCTGTGCATGGCATGTACCCAACCCTTACCCTAACCCTAACCCTAACCCTAAGAGGCCTAACCCTAAACGCAACTCTAAACCTCAGCTGTGCATGGCATGTAGGTAACCCTAACCGTAACCCTAACCCTAACCGTAACCGTAACCCTAACCCTAACCCTAACCGTAACCCTAACCCTAACCCTAACCCTAACCCTAACCCTAACCCTAACCCTGACCCTTAGAGGCCTATCCCTAAACGGAACCCTAAACCTCAGCTGTGCATGGCATGTACCTAACCCTAACCCTAACCCTAACCCTAACCCTAATCCTGACCCTAAGAGGCCTAACCCTAAACGGAACTCAAAACCTCAGCTGTGCATGGCATGTACCCAACCCTAACCCTAACCCTAACCCTAACCCTAACCCTAACCCTAACCCTAAACCTAACCGTAACCCTAACCCTAACCCTAACCCTAACCCTAACCGTAACCGTAACCAGAACCCTAACCCTAACCCTAACCCTAACCCTAACCCTAAACCTAATCCTGACCCTAAGAGGCCTATCCCTAAACGGAACTCTAAACCTCAGCTGTGCATGGCATGTACCTAACCCTAACCCTAACCCTAACCCTAATCCTGACCCTAAGAGGCCTAACCCTAAACGGAACTCAAAACCTCAGCTGTGCATGGCATGTACCCAACCCTAACCCTAACCCTAACCCTAACCCTAACCCTAACCCTAACCCTAACCCTAACCCTAACCCTAACCCTAACCCTAACCGTAACCGTAACCAGAACCCTAACCCTAACCCTAACCCTAACCCTAACCCTAAACCTAATCCTGACCCTAAGAGGCCTATCCCTAAACGGAACTCTAAACCTCAGCTGTGCATGGCATGTGCCTAACCCTAACCCTAACCCTAACCCTAACACTAACCCAAACCCTAAACCTAACCCTAATCCTGACCCTAAGAAGCCTAACCCTAAACGGAACTCTAAACCTCAGCTGTGCATGGCATGTAGGTAACCCTAACCCTAACCCTAACCCTAACCCTAACCCTAACCCTTAGAGACGTAACCCTAAACGGAACTCTAAACCTCAGCTGCGCATGGCATTTACCTAACCCTAACCCTAACCCTAACCCTAACCCTAACCCTAACCCTAACCCTAACCCTAACCCTAACCCTAACCCTAATCCTGACCCTAAGAGGCCTAACCCTAAACGCAACTCTAAACCTCAGCTGTGCATGGCCTGTACGTAACCCTAACCCTAACCCTAACCCTAACCCTAACCCTAACCCTAACCCTAACCCTAAGAGGCCTAACCCTAAACGCAACTCTAAACCTCAGCTGTGCATGGCATGTAGGTAACCCTAACCGTAACCCTAACCCTAACCGTAACCGTAACCCTAACCCTAACCCTAACTGTAACCCTAACTGTAACCCTAACCCTAACCCTAACCCTAACCCTAACCCTAACCCTAACCCTAACCCTAACCCTAACCCTGACCCTAAGAGGCATAACCCTAAACGGAACCCTAAACCTCAGCTGTGCATGGCATGTACGTAACCCTAACCCTAACCCTAACCCTAACCCTAACCCTAAACCTAACCCTAACGGTAACCCTAACCCTAACCCTAACCCTAACCCTAACCGTAACCGTAACCAGAACCCTAACCCTAACCCTAACCCTAACCCTAACCCTAACCCTAATCCTGACCCTAAGAGGCCTATCCCTAAACGGAACTCTAAACCTCAGCTGTGCATGGCATGTACCTAACCCTAACCCTAACCCTAACCCTAACCCTAACCCTAACCCTAACCCTAACCCTAACCCTAATCCTGACCCTAAGAGGCCTAACCCTAAACGCAACTCTAAACCTCAGCTGTGCATGGCATGTACGTAACAGTAACCCTAACCCTAACCCTAACCCTAATCCTGACCCTTAGAGGCCTATCCCTAAACGGAACCCTAAACCTCAGCTGTGCATGGCATGTACGTAACCCTAACCCTAACCCTAACGGTAACCCTAACCCTAACCCTAACCCTAACGGTAACCCTAACCCTAACCCTAACCCTAACCCTAACCGTAACCGTAACCAGAACCCTAACCCTAACCCTAACCCTAACCCTAACCCTAACCCTAATCCTGACCCTAAGAGGCCTATCCCTAAACGGAACTCTAAACCTCAGCTGTGCATGGCATGTACCTAACCCTAACCCTAACCCTAACCCTAACCCTAACCCTAACCCTAACCCTAACCCTGACCCTTAGAGGCGTATCCCTAAATGGAACCCTAAACCTCAGCTGTGCATGGCATGTACGTAACCCTAACCCTAACCCTAACCCTAACCCTAACCCTAAGAGGCCTAACCCTAAGAGGCCTAACCCTAAACGGAACTCAAAACCTCAGCTGTGCATGGCATGTACCCAACCCTAACCCTAACCCTAACCCTAACCCTAACCCTAACACTAACCCTAACCCTAACCCTAACCCTAACCCTAAGAGGCCTAACCCTAAACGCAACTCTAAACCTCAGCTGTGCATGGCATGTAGGTTACCCTAACCCTAACCCTAACCCTAACCCTAACCCTAACCCTAACCCTAACCCTAACCCTAAAGGGCCTAACCCTAAACGCAACTCTAAACCTCAGCTGTGCATGGCATGTACCTAACCCTAACCCTAACCCTAACCCTAACCCTAACCCTAACCCTAAACCTAACCCTAATCCTGACCCTAAGAGGCCTATCCCTAAACGGAACTCTAAACCTCAGCTGTGCATGGCATGTACGTAACCCTAACCCTAACCCTAACCCTAACCCTAACACTAATCCTGACCCTAACCGTAACCCTAACCCTAACCCTAACCCTAACCCTAACCGTACACCTAACCCTAACTCTAACCGTAACCCTAACCCTAACCCTAACCCTAACCCTAACCCTAACCCTAACCCTAACCCTAACCCTAACCCTAATCCTGACCCTAAGAGGCCTATCCCTAAACGGAACTCTAAACCTCAGCTGTGCATGGCATGTACGTAACCCTAACCCTAACCCTAACCCTAACCCTAACCCTAACCGTAACCCTAACGCTAACCCTTACCCTAACCCTAACCCTAACCCTAACCCTAACCCTAACCCTAACCCTAACCCTAACCCTAAGAGACCTAACCCTAAACGGAACTCAAAACCTCAGCTGTGCATGGCATGTACCCAACCCTTACCCTAACCCTAACCCTAACCCTAAGAGGCCTAACCCTAAACGCAACTCTAAACCTCAGCTGTGCATGGCATGTAGGTAACCCTAACCGTAACCCTAACCCTAACCGTAACCGTAACCCTAACCCTAACCCTAACCGTAACCCTAACCCTAACCCTAACCCTAACCCTAACCCTAACCCTAACCCTGACCCTTAGAGGCCTATCCCTAAACGGAACCCTAAACCTCAGCTGTGCATGGCATGTACCTAACCCTAACCCTAACCCTAACCCTAACCCTAATCCTGACCCTAAGAGGCCTAACCCTAAACGGAACTCAAAACCTCAGCTGTGCATGGCATGTACCCAACCCTAACCCTAACCCTAACCCTAACCCTAACCCTAACCCTAACCCTAAACCTAACCGTAACCCTAACCCTAACCCTAACCCTAACCCTAACCGTAACCGTAACCAGAACCCTAACCCTAACCCTAACCCTAACCCTAACCCTAAACCTAATCCTGACCCTAAGAGGCCTATCCCTAAACGGAACTCTAAACCTCAGCTGTGCATGGCATGTACCTAACCCTAACCCTAACCCTAACCCTAATCCTGACCCTAAGAGGCCTAACCCTAAACGGAACTCAAAACCTCAGCTGTGCATGGCATGTACCCAACCCTAACCCTAACCCTAACCCTAACCCTAACCCTAACCCTAACCCTAACCCTAACCCTAACCCTAACCGTAACCGTAACCAGAACCCTAACCCTAACCCTAACCCTAACCCTAACCCTAAACCTAATCCTGACCCTAAGAGGCCTATCCCTAAACGGAACTCTAAACCTCAGCTGTGCATGGCATGTGCCTAACCCTAACCCTAACCCTAACCCTAACACTAACCCAAACCCTAAACCTAACCCTAATCCTGACCCTAAGAAGCCTAACCCTAAACGGAACTCTAAACCTCAGCTGTGCATGGCATGTAGGTAACCCTAACCCTAACCCTAACCCTAACCCTAACCCTAACCCTTAGAGACGTAACCCTAAACGGAACTCTAAACCTCAGCTGCGCATGGCATTTACCTAACCCTAACCCTAACCCTAACC
>NW_026599591.1:2479375-2489375 GCF_023634155.1 Falco peregrinus | reverse complement strand
ACCCTAACCCTAATCCTGACCCTAAGAGGCCTATCCCTAAACGGAACTCTAAACCTCAGCTGTGCATGGCATGTAGGTAACCCTAACCCTAACCCTAACCCTAACCCTAACCCTAACCCTAACCCTAACCCTAACCCTAATCCTGACCCTAAGAGGCCTATCCCTAAACGGAACTCTAAACCTCAGCTGTGCATGGCATGTAGGTAACCCTAACCCTAACCCTAACCCTAACCCTAACCCTAACCCTAACCCTAACCCTAAGAGGCCTAACCCTAAACACAACTCTAAACCTCAGCTGTGCATGGCATGTAGGTAACCCTAACCCTAACCCTAACCCTAACCCTAACTTTAACCCTAACCCTAACCCTAACCCTAACCCTAACCCTAAGAGGCCTAACCCTAAACGCAACTCTAAACCTCAGCTGTGCATGGCATGTACGTAACCCTAACCCTAACCCTAACCTTAACCCTAACCCTAACCCTAACCCTAACCCTAATCCTGACCCTAAGAGGCCTATCCCTAAACGGAACTCTAAACCTCTGCTGTGCATGGCATGTAGGTAACCCTAACCCTAACCCTAACCCTAACCCTAACCCTAACCCTAACCCTAACCCTAACCCTAAGAGGCCTAACCCTAAACACAACTCTAAACCTCAGCTGTGCATGGCATGTAGGTAACCCTAACCCTAACCCTAACCCTAACCCTAACTTTAACCCTAACCCTAACCCTAACCCTAACCCTAACCCTAAGAGGCCTAACCCTAAACGCAACTCTAAACCTCAGCTGTGCATGGCATGTACGTAACCCTAACCCTAACCCTAACCCTAACCCTAACCCTAACCCTAACCCTAACCCTAACCCTAACCCTAACCCTAAGAGGCCTAACCCTAAACGGAACTCTAAACCTCAGCTGTGCATGGCATGTACGTAACCCTAACCCTAACCCTAACCCTAACCGTAACCGTAACCCTAACCCTAACCCTAACTGTAACCCTAACTGTAACCCTAACCCTAACCCTAACCCTAACCCTAACCCTAACCCTAACCCTAACCCTAACCCTAACCCTAACCCTAATCCTGACCCTAAGAGGCCTATCCCTAAACGGAACTCTAAACCTCAGCTGTGCATGGAATGTACCTAACCCTAAACCTAACCCTAACCCTAACCCTAACCCTAACCCTAACCCTAACCCTAATCCTGACCCTAAGAGGCCTATCCCTAAACGGAACTCTAAACCTCTGCTGTGCATGGCATGTAGGTAACCCTAACCCTAACCCTAACCCTAACCCTAACCCTAACCCTAACCCTAACCCTAAGAGGCCTAACCCTAAACACAACTCTAAACCTCAGCTGTGCATGGCATGTAGGTAACCCTAACCCTAACCCTAACCCTAACCCTAACTTTAACCCTAACCCTAACCCTAACCCTAACCCTAACCCTAAGAGGCCTAACCCTAAACGCAACTCTAAACCTCAGCTGTGCATGGCATGTACGTAACCCTAACCCTAACCCTAACCCTAACCCTAACCCTAACCCTTAGAGACCTAACCCTAAACGGAACTCTAAACCTCAGCTGCGCATGGCATTTACCTAACCCTAACCCTAACCCTAACCCTAACCCTAACCCTAACCCTAACCCTAACCCTAACCCTAACCCTAACCCTAACCCTAATCCTGACCCTAAGAGGCCTATCCCTAAACGGAACTCTAAACCTCAGCTGTGCATGGCATGTACCTAACCCTAACCCTAACCCTAACCCTAACCCTAACCCTAACCCTAACCCTAACCCTAACCCTAACCCTAACCCTAACCCTAACCCTAATCCTGACCCTAAGAGGCCTATCCCTAAACGGAACTCTAAACCTCTGCTGTGCATGGCATGTAGGTAACCCTAACCCTAACCCTAACCTTAACCCTAACCCTAACTTTAACCCTAACCCTAACCCTAACCCTAACCCTAACACTAACCCTAACCCTAACCCTTAGAGGCCTAACCCTAAACGCAACTCTAAACCTTAGCTGTGCATGGCATGTAGGTAACCCTAATCCTAACCGTAACCCTAACCCTAACCCTAACCCTAATCCTGACCCTAAAAGGCCTATCCCTAAACGGAACTCTAAACCTCAGCTGTGCATGGCATGTACGTAACCCTAACCCTAACCCTAACCCTAACCCTAACCCTAACCCTAACCCTAACCCTAACCCTAACCCTAAGAGGCCTAACCCTAAGCGCAACTCTAAACCTCAGGTGTGCATGGCATATACGTAACCCTAACCCTAACCCTAACCCTAACCCTAACCCTAACCCTAACCCTAACCCTAACCCTAACCCTAATCCTGACCCTAAGAGGCCTATCCCTAAACGGAACTCTAAACCTCTGCTGTGCATGGCATGTAGGTAACCCTAACCCTAACCCTAACCCTAACCCTAACCCTAACCCTAACCCTAACCCTAAGAGGCCTATCCCTAAACACAACTCTAAACCTCAGCTGTGCATGGCATGTAGGTAACCCTAACCCTAACCCTAACCCTAACCCTAACTTTAACCCTAACCCTAACCCTAACCCTAACCCTAAGAGGCCTAACCCTAAACGCAACTCTAAACCTTAGCTGTGCATGGCATGTAGGTAACCCTAATCCTAACCGTAACCCTAACCCTAACCCTAACCCTAATCCTGACCCTAAAAGGCCTATCCCTAAACGGAACTCTAAACCTCAGCTGTGCATGGCATGTACGTAACCCTAACCCTAACCCTAACCCTAACCCTAACCCTAACCCTAACCCTAACCCTAACCCTAACCCTAAGAGGCCTAACCCTAAGCGCAACTCTAAACCTCAGGTGTGCATGGCATATACGTAACCCTAACCCTAACCCTAACCCTAACCCTAACCCTAACCCTAACCCTAACCCTAACCCTAACCCTAACCCTAATCCTGACCCTAAGAGGCCTATCCCTAAACGGAACTCTAAACCTCTGCTGTGCATGGCATGTAGGTAACCCTAACCCTAACCCTAACCCTAACCCTAACCCTAACCCTAACCCTAACCCTAAGAGGCCTATCCCTAAACACAACTCTAAACCTCAGCTGTGCATGGCATGTAGGTAACCCTAACCCTAACCCTAACCCTAACCCTAACTTTAACCCTAACCCTAACCCTAACCCTAACCCTAAGAGGCCTAACCCTAAACGCAACTCTAAACCTCAGCTGTGCATGGCATGTACGTAACCCTAACCCTAACCCTAACCCTAACCCTAACCCTAACCCTAACCCTAACCCTAACCCTAAGAGGCCTAACCCTAAACGCAACTCTAAACCTCAGCTGTGCATGGCATGTAGGTAACCCTAACCGTAACCCTAACCCTAACCGTAACCGTAACTCTAACCCTAACCCTAACTGTAACCCTAACTGTAACCCTAACCCTAACCCTAACCCTAACCCTAACCCTAACCCTAACCCTAACCCTGACCCTAAGAGGCATAACCCTAAACGGAACCCTAAACCTCAGCTGTGCATGGCATGTACGTAACCCTAACCCTAACCCTAACCCTAACCCTAACCCTAAACCTAACCCTAACGGTAACCCTAACCCTAACCCTAACCCTAACCCTAACCGTAACCGTAACCAGAACCCTAACCCTAACCCTAACCCTAACCCTAACCCTAACCCTAATCCTGACCCTAAGAGGCCTATCCCTAAACGGAACTCTAAACCTCAGCTGTGCATGGCATGTACCTAACCCTAACCCTAACCCTAACCCTAACCCTAACCCTAACCCTAACCCTAACCCTAACCCTAACCCTAACCCTAATCCTGACCCTAAGAGGCCTATCCCTAAACGGAACTCTAAACCTCTGCTGTGCATGGCATGTAGGTAACCCTAACCCTAACCCTAACCCTAACCCTAACCCTAACCCTAACCCTAACCCTAAGAGGCCTAACCCTAAACACAACTCTAAACCTCAGCTGTGCATGGCATGTAGGTAACCCTAACCCTAACCCTAACCCTAACCCTAACTTTAACCCTAACCCTAACCCTAACCCTAACCCTAACCCTAAGAGGCCTAACCCTAAACGCAACTCTAAACCTCAGCTGTGCATGGCATGTACGTAACCCTAACCCTAACCCTAACCCTAACCCTAACCCTAACCCTTAGAGACCTAACCCTAAACGGAACTCTAAACCTCAGCTGCGCATGGCATTTACCTAACCCTAACCCTAACCCTAACCCTAACCCTAACCCTAACCCTAACCCTAACCCTAACCCTAACCCTAACCCTAACCCTAACCCTAATCCTGACCCTAAGAGGCCTAACCCTAAACGCAACTCTAAACCTCAGCTGTGCATGGCATGTACGTAACCCTAATCCTAACCGTAACCCTAATCCTGACCCTAACCCTAACCCTAACCCTAAGAGGCCTAACGCTAAACGCAACTCTAAACCTCAGCTGTGCATGGCATGTAGGTAACCCTGACCCTAACCCTAACCCTAACCCTAACCCTAACCGTACCCTTAACCAGAACCCTAACCCTAACCCTAACCCTAACCCTAACCCTAACCCTAACCCTAATCCTGACCCTAAGAGGCCTATCCCTAAACGGAACTATAAACCTCAGCTGTGCATGGCATGTAGGTAACCCTAACCCTAACAATAACCCTAACCCTAACCCTAACCCTAACCCTAACCCTAACCCTAAGAGGCCTATCCCTAAACGGAACCATAAACCTCAGCTGTGCATGGCATGTAGGTAACCCTAACCGTAACCCTAACCCTACCCGTAACCGTAACCCTAACCCTAACCCTAACCTTAACCCTAACCCTAACCCTAACCCTAACCCTAATCCTGACCCTAAGAGGCCTATCCCTAAACGGAACTCTAAACCTCAGCTGTGCATGGCATGTAGGTTACCCTAACCCTAACCCTAACCCTAACCCTAACCCTAACCCTAACCCTAACCCTAATCCTGACCCTAAGAGGCCTATCCCTAAACGGAACTCTAAACCTCAGCTGTGCATGGCATGTAGGTAACCCTAACCCTAACCCTAACCCTAACCCTAACCCTAACCCTAACCCTAACCCTAATCCTGACCCTAAGAGGCCTATCCCTAAACGGAACTATAAACCTCAGCTGTGCATGGCATGTAGGTAACCCTAACCCTAACAATAACCCTAACCCTAACCCTAACCCTAACCCTAACCCTAACCCTAAGAGGCCTATCCCTAAACGGAACCATAAACCTCAGCTGTGCATGGCATGTAGGTAACCCTAACCGTAACCCTAACCCTACCCGTAACCGTAACCCTAACCCTAACCCTAACCTTAACCCTAACCCTAACCCTAACCCTAACCCTAATCCTGACCCTAAGAGGCCTATCCCTAAACGGAACTCTAAACCTCAGCTGTGCATGGCATGTAGGTTACCCTAACCCTAACCCTAACCCTAACCCTAACCCTAACCCTAACCCTAACCCTAATCCTGACCCTAAGAGGCCTATCCCTAAACGGAACTCTAAACCTCAGCTGTGCATGGCATGTAGGTAACCCTAACCCTAACCCTAACCCTAACCCTAACCCTAACCCTAACCCTAACCCTAACCCTAACCCTAAGAGGCCTAACCCTAAACACAACTCTAAACCTCAGCTGTGCATGGCATGTAGGTAACCCTAACCCTAACCCTAACCCTAACCCTAACTTTAACCCTAACCCTAACCCTAACCCTAACCCTAACCCTAAGAGGCCTAACCCTAAACGCAACTCTAAACCTCAGCTGTGCATGGCATGTACGTAACCCTAACCCTAACCCTAACCCTAACCCTAACCCTAACCCTAACCCTAATCCTGACCCTAAGAGGCCTATCCCTAAACGGAACTCTAAACCTCTGCTGTGCATGGCATGTAGGTAACCCTAACCCTAACCCTAACCCTAACCCTAACCCTAACCCTAAGAGGCCTAACCCTAAACACAACTCTAAACCTCAGCTGTGCATGGCATGTAGGTAACCCTAACCCTAACCCTAACCCTAACCCTAACCCTAACCCTAAGAGGCCTAACCCTAAACACAACTCTAAACCTCAGCTGTGCATGGCATGTAGGTAACCCTAACCCTAACCCTAACCCTAACCCTAACTTTAACCCTAACCCTAACCCTAACCCTAACCCTAACCCTAACCCTAAGAGGCCTAACCCTAAACGCAACTCTAAACCTCAGCTGTGCATGGCATGTACGTAACCCTAACCCTAACCCTAACCCTAACCCTAACCCTAACCCTAACCCTAACCCTAACCCTAACCCTAAGAGGCCTAACCCTAAACGCAACTCTAAACCTCAGCTGTGCATGGCATGTAGGTAACCCTAACCGTAACCCTAACCCTAACCGTAACCGTAACCCTAACCCTAACCCTAACTGTAACCCTAACTGTAACCCTAACCCTAACCCTAACCCTAACCCTAACCCTAACCCTAACCCTAACCCTAACCCTAACCCTGACCCTAAGAGGCATAACCCTAAACGGAACCCTAAACCTCAGCTGTGCATGGCATGTACGTAACCCTAAACCTAACCCTAACCCAACCCTAACCCTAAACCTAACCCTAACGGTAACCCTAAGCCTAACCCTAACCCTAACCCTAACCGTAACCGTAACCAGAACCCTAACCCTAACCCTAACCCTAACCCTAACCCTAACCCTAATCCTGACCCTAAGAGGCCTATCCCTAAACGGAACTCTAAACCTCAGCTGTGCATGGCATGTACCTAACCCTAACCCTAACCCTAACCCTAACCCTAACCCTAACCCTAACCCTAACCCTAACCCTAACCCTAATCCTGACCCTAAGAGGCCTATCCCTAAACGGAACTCTAAACCTCTGCTGTGCATGGCATGTAGGTAACCCTAACCCTAACCCTAACCCTAACCCTAACCCTAACCCTAACCCTAACCCTAAGAGGCTTAACCCTAAACACAACTCTAAACCTCAGCTGTGCATGGCATGTAGGTAACCCTAACCCTAACCCTAACCCTAACCCTAACTTTAACCCTAACCCTAACCCTAACCCTAACCCTAACCCTAAGAGGCCTAACCCTAAACGCAACTCTAAACCTCAGCTGTGCATGGCATGTACGTAACCCTAACCCTAACCCTAACCCTAACCCTAACCCTAACCCTTAGAGACCTAACCCTAAACGGAACTCTAAACCTCAGCTGCGCATGGCATTTACCTAACCCTAACCCTAACCCTAACCCTAACCCTAACCCTAACCCTAACCCTAACCCTAATCCTGACCCTAAGAGGCCTAACCCTAAACGCAACTCTAAACCTCAGCTGTGCATGGCATGTACGTAACCCTAATCCTAACCGTAACCCTAATCCTGACCCTAACCCTAACCCTAACCCTAAGAGGCCTAACCCTAAACGCAACTCTAAACCTCAGCTGTGCATGGCATGTAGGTAACCCTGACCCTAACCCTAACCCTAACCCTAACCCTAACCGTAACCTTAACCAGAACCCTAACCCTAACCCTAACCCTAACCCTAACCCTAACCCTAACCCTAATCCTGACCCTAAGAGGCCTATCCCTAAACGGAACTATAAACCTCAGCTGTGCATGGCATGTAGGTAACCCTAACCCTAACCCTAACCCTAACCCTAACCCTAACCCTAACCCTAACCCTAACCCTAAGAGGCCTAACCCTAAACGCAACTCTAAACCTCAGCTGTGCATGGCATGTAGGTAACCCTAACCGTAACCCTAACCCTACCCGTAACCGTAACCCTAACCCTAACCCTAACCTTAACCCTAACCCTAACCCTAACCCTAACCCTAATCCTGACCCTAAGAGGCCTATCCCTAAACGGAACTCTAAACCTCAGCTGTGCATGGCATGTAGGTAACCCTAACCCTAACCCTAACCCTAACCCTAACCCTAACCCTAACCCTAACCCTAATCCTGACCCTAAGAGGCCTATCCCTAAACGGAACTCTAAACCTCTGCTGTGCATGGCATGTAGGTAACCCTAACCCTAACCCTAACCCTAACCCTAACCCTAACCCTAACCCTAACCCTAAGAGGCCTAACCCTAAACACAACTCTAAACCTCAGCTGTGCATGGCATGTAGGTAACCCTAACCCTAACCCTAACCCTAACCGTAACTTTAACCCTAACCCTAACCCTAACCCTAACCCTAACCCTAAGAGGCCTAACCCTAAACGCAACTCTAAACCTCAGCTGTGCATGGCATGTACGTAACCCTAACCCTAACCCTAACCCTAACCCTAACCCTAACCCTTAGAGACCTAACCCTAAACGGAACTCTAAACCTCAGCTGCGCATGGCATTTACCTAACCCTAACCCTAACCCTAACCCTAACCCTAACCCTAACCCTAACCCTAACCCTAACCCTAACCCTAATCCTGACCCTAAGAGGCCTAACCCTAAACGCAACTCTAAACCTCAGCTGTGCATGGCATGTACGTAACCCTAATCCTAACCGTAACCCTAATCCTGACCCTAACCCTAACCCTAACCCTAAGAGGCCTAACCCTAAACGCAACTCTAAACCTCAGCTATGCATGGCATGTAGGTAACCCTGACCCTAACCCTAACCCTAACCCTAACCCTAACCGTAACCTTAACCAGAACCCTAACCCTAACCCTAACCCTAACCCTAACCCTAACCCTAACCCTAACCCTAAACCTGACCCTAAGAGGCCTATCCCTAAACGGAACTATAAACCTCAGCTGTGCATGGCATGTAGGTAACCCTAACCCTAACCCTAACCCTAACCCTAACCCTAACCCTAACCCTAACCCTAACCCTAAGAGGCCTAACCCTAAACGCAACTCTAAACCTCAGCTGTGCATGGCATGTAGGTAACCCTAACCGTAACCCTAACCCTACCCGTAACCGTAACCCTAACCCTAACCCTAACCTTAACCCTAACCCTAACCCTAACCCTAACCCTAATCCTGACCCTAAGAGGCCTATCCCTAAACGGAACTCTAAACCTCAGCTGTGCATGGCATGTAGGTAACCCTAACCCTAACCCTAACCCTAACCCTAACCCTAACCCTAACCCTAACCCTAACCCTAATCCTGACCCTAAGAGGCCTATCCCTAAACGGAACTCTAAACCTCAGCTGTGCATGGCATGTAGGTAACCCTAACCCTAACCCTAACCCTAACCCTAACCCTAACCCTAACCCTAACCCTAACCCTAAGAGGCCTAACCCTAAACACAACTCTAAACCTCAGCTGTGCATGGCATGTAGGTAACCCTAACCCTAACCCTAACCCTAACCCTAACTTTAACCCTAACCCTAACCCTAACCCTAACCCTAACCCTAAGAGGCCTAACCCTAAACGCAACTCTAAACCTCAGCTGTGCATGGCATGTAGGTAACCCTAACCCTAACCCTAACCCTAACCCTAACCCTAACCCTTAGAGACCTAACCCTAAACGGAACTCTAAACCTCAGCTGCGCATGGCATTTACCTAACCCTAACCCTAACCCTAACCCTAACCCTAACCCTAACCCTAACCCTAACCCTAACCCTAACCCTAATCCTGACCCTAAGAGGCCTAACCCTAAACGCAACTCTAAACCTCAGCTGTGCATGGCATGTACGTAACCCTAATCCTAACCGTAACCCTAATCCTGACCCTAACCCTAACCCTAACCCTAAGAGGCCTAACCCTAAACGCAACTCTAAACCTCAGCTGTGCATGGCATGTAGGTAACCCTGACCCTAACCCTAACCCTAACCCTAACCCTAACCGTAACCTTAACCAGAACCCTAACCCTAACCCTAACCCTAACCCTAACCCTAACCCTAACCCTAACCCTAAACCTGACCCTAAGAGGCCTATCCCTAAACGGAACTATAAACCTCAGCTGTGCATGGCATGTAGGTAACCCTAACCCTAACCCTAACCCTAACCCTAACCCTAACCCTAACCCTAACCCTAACCCTA
>NW_026599591.1:2439375-2446875 GCF_023634155.1 Falco peregrinus | reverse complement strand
ACCCTAACCCTAACCCTGACCCTTAGAGGCCTATCCCTAAACGGAACCCTAAACCTCAGCTGTGCATGGCATGTACCTAACCCTAACCCTAACCCTAACCCTAACCCTAACCCTAACCCTAACCCTAACCCTAATCCTGACCCTAAGAGGCCTATCCCTAAACGGAACTCTAAACCTCAGCTGCGCATGGCATGTACCTAACCCTAACCCTAACCCTAACCCTAACACTAACCCAAACCCAAAACCTAACCCTAATCCTGACCCTAAGAAGCCTAACCCTAAACGCAACTCTAAACCTCAGCTGTGCATGGCATGTAGGTAACCCTAACCCTAACCCTAACCCTAACCCTAACCCTAACCCTAACCCTAACCCTTAGAGACCTAACCCTAAACGGAACTCTAAACCTCAGCTGCGCATGGCATTTACCTAACCCTAACCCTAACCCTAACCCTATCCCTAACCCTAACCCTAACCCTAACCCTAACCCTAGCCCTAACCCTAACCCTAACCCTAATCCTGACCCTAAGAGGCCTAACCCTAAACGCAACTCTAAACCTCAGCTGTGCATGGCATGTACGTAACCCTAATCCTAACCGTAACCCTAATCCTGACCCTAACCCTAACCCTAACCCTAAGAGGCCTAACCCTAAACGCAACTCTAAACCTCAGCTGTGCATGGCATGTAGGTAACCCTGACCCTAACCCTAACCCTAACCCTAACCCTAACCCTAACCCTAACCGTAACCCTAACCCTAACCCTAACCCTAACCCTAACCCTAACCCTAATCCTGACCCTAAGAGGCCTATCCCTAAACGGAACTCTAAACCTCAGCTGTGCATGGCATGTACGTAACCCTAACCCTAACCCTAACCCTAACCCTAACCCTAACCCTAACCCTAACCCTAACCCTAACCCTAACCCTAATCCTGACCCTAAGAGGCCTATCCCTAAACGGAACTATAAACCTCAGCTGTGCATGGCATGTAGGTAACCCTAACCCTAACCCTAACCCTAACCCTAACCCTAACCCTAAGAGGCCTAACCCTAAACGCAACTCTAAACCTCAGCTGTGCATGGCATGTAGGTAACCCTAACCGTAACCCTAACCCTACCCGTAACCGTAACCCTAACCCTAACCCTAACCTTAACCCTAACCCTAACTTTAACCCTAACCCTAACCCTAACCCTAATCCTAACCCTAACCCTAACCCTGACCCTAAGAGGCATATCCCTAAACGGAACCCTAAACCTCAGCTGTGCATGGCATGTACGTAACCCTAACCCTAACCCTAACCCTAACCCTAACCCTAACCCTAACCCTAACGGTAACCCTAACCCTAACCCTAACCCTAACCCTAACCGTAACCGTAACCAGAACCCTAACCCTAACCCTAACCCTAACCCTAACCCTAATCCTGACCCTAAGAGGCCTATCCCTAAACGGAACTCTAAACCTCAGCTGTGCATGGCATGTACCTAACCCTAATCCTAACCCTAACCCTAACCCTAACCCTAACCCTAACCCTAACCCTAACCCTAACCCTAACCCTAACCCTAACCCTGACCCTTAGAGGCCTATCCCTAAACGGAACCCTAAACCTCAGCTGTGCATGGCATGTACGTAACCCTAACCCTAACCCTAACCCTAACCCTAACCCTAATCCTGACCCTAAGAGGCCTAACCCTAAACGGAACTCAAAACCTCAGCTGTGCATGGCATGTACCCAACCCTAACCCTAACCCTAACCCTAACCCTAACCCTAACACTAACCCTAACCCTAACCCTAACCCTAACCCTAACCCTAAGAGGCCTAACCCTAAACGCAACTCTAAACCTCAGCTGTGCATGGCATGTAGGTTACCCTAACCCTAACCCTAACCCTAACCCTAACCCTAACCCTAAAGGGCCTAACCCTAAACGCAACTCTAAACCTCAGCTGCGCATGGCATGTACCTAACCCTAACCCTAACCCTGACCCTAACACTAACCCAAATACTAAACCTAACCCTAATCCTGACCCTAAGAAGCCTAACCCTAAACGCAACTCTAAACCTCAGCTGTGCATGGCATGTAGGTAACCCTAACCCTAACCCTAACCCTAACCCTAACCCTAACCCTAACCCTTAGAGACCTAACCCTAAACGGAACTCTAAACCTCAGCTGCGCATGGCATTTACCTAACCCTAACCCTAACCCTAACCCTAACCCTAACCCTAACCCTAGCCCTAACCCTAACCCTAACCCTAATCCTGACCCTAAGAGGCCTAACCCTAAACGCAACTCTAAACCTCAGCTGTGCATGGCATGTACGTAACCCTAATCCTAACCGTAACCCTAATCCTGACCCTAACCCTAACCCTAACCCTAAGAGGCCTAACCCTAAACGCAACTCTAAACCTCAGCTGTGCATGGCATGTAGGTAACCCTGACCCTAACCCTAACCCAAACCCTAACCCTAACCCTAACCCTAACCGTAACCCTAACCCTAACCCTAACCCTAACCCTAACCCTAATCCTGACCCTAAGAGGCCTATCCCTAAACGGAACTCTAAACCTCAGCTGTGCATGGCATGTACGTAACCCTAACCCTAACCCTAACCCTAACCCTAACCCTAACCCTAACCCTAACCCTAACCCTAACCCTAACCCTAACCCTAATCCTGACCCTAAGAGGCCTATCCCTAAACGGAACTCTAAACCTCAGCTGTGCATGGCATGTACGTAACCCTAACCCTAACCCTAACCCTAACCCTAACCCTAACCCTAACCCTAACCCTAACCCTAACCCTAAGAGGCCTAACCCTAAACGCAACTCTAAACCTCAGCTGTGCATGGCATGTAGGTAACCCTAACCGTAACCCTAACCCTAACCGTAACCGTAACCCTAACCCTAACCCTAACCTTAACCCTAACCCTAACTTTAACCCTAACCCTAACCCTAACCCTAACCCTAATCCTAACCCTAACCCTAACCCTGACCCTAAGAGGCATATCCCTAAACGGAACTCTAAACCTCAGCTGTGCATGGCATGTACGTAACCCTAACCCTAACCCTAACCCTAACCCTAACCCTAACCCTAACCCTAACGGTAACCCTAACCCTAACCCTAACCCTAACCCTAACCGTAACCGTAACCAGAACCCTAACCCTAACCCTAACCCTAACACTAACCCTAACCCTAACCCTAACCCTAAGAGGCCTATCCCTAAACGGAACTCTAAACCTCAGCTGTGCATGGCATGTACCTAACCCTAATCCTAACCCTAACCCTAACCCTAACCCTAACCCTAACCCTAACCCTAACCCTAACCCTAACCCTAACCCTGACCCTTAGAGGCCTATCCCTAAACGGAACCCTAAACCTCAGCTGTGCATGGCATGTACGTAACCCTAACCCTAACCCTAACCCTAACCCTAACCCTAATCCTGACCCTAAGAGGCCTAACCCTAAACGGAACTCAAAACCTCAGCTGTGCATGGCATGTACCCAACCCTAACCCTAACCCTAAACCTAACCCTAACCCTAACACTAACCCTAACCCTAACCCTAACCCTAACCCTAACCCTAAGAGGCCTAACCCTAAACGCAACTCTAAACCTCAGCTGTGCATGGCATGTAGGTTACCCTAACCCTAACCCTAACCCTAACCCTAACCCTAACCCTAAAGGGCCTAACCCTAAACGCAACTCTAAACCTCAGCTGCGCATGGCATGTACCTAACCCTAACCCTAACCCTGACCCTAACACTAACCCAAATACTAAACCTAACCCTAATCCTGACCCTAAGAAGCCTAACCCTAAACGCAACTCTAAACCTCAGCTGTGCATGGCATGTAGGTAACCCTAACCCTAACCCTAACCCTAACCCTAACCCTAACCCTAACCCTTAGAGACCTAACCCTAAACGGAACTCTAAACCTCAGCTGCGCATGGCATTTACCTAACCCTAACCCTAACCCTAACCCTAACCCTAACCCTAACCCTAGCCCTAACCCTAACCCTAACCCTAATCCTGACCCTAAGAGGCCTAACCCTAAACGCAACTCTAAACCTCAGCTGTGCATGGCATGTACGTAACCCTAATCCTAACCGTAACCCTAATCCTGACCCTAACCCTAACCCTAACCCTAAGAGGCCTAACCCTAAACGCAACTCTAAACCTCAGCTGTGCATGGCATGTAGGTAACCCTGACCCTAACCCTAACCCAAACCCTAACCCTAACCCTAACCCTAACCGTAACCCTAACCCTAACCCTAACCCTAACCCTAACCCTAATCCTGACCCTAAGAGGCCTATCCCTAAACGGAACTCTAAACCTCAGCTGTGCATGGCATGTACGTAACCCTAACCCTAACCCTAACCCTAACCCTAACCCTAACCCTAACCCTAACCCTAACCCTAACCCTAACCCTAACCCTAACCCTAACCCTAACCCTAAGAGGCCTAACCCTAAACGCAACTCTAAACCTCAGCTGTGCATGGCATGTAGGTAACCCTAACCGTAACCCTAACCCTACCCGTAACCGTAACCCTAACCCTAACCCTAACCTTAACCCTAACCCTAACTTTAACCCTAACCCTAACCCTAACCCTAACCCTAACCCTAACCCTAACCCTAACCCTGACCCTAAGAGGCATATCCCTAAACGGAACCCTAAACCTCAGCTGTGCATGGCATGTACGTAACCCTAACCCTAACCTTTACCCTAACCCTAACCCTAACCCTGACGGTAACCCTAACCCTAACCCTAACCCTAACCCTAACCGTAACCGTAACCAGAACCCTAACCCTAACCCTAACACTAACCCTAACCCTAACCCTAATCCTGACCCTAAGAGGCCTATCCCTAAACGGAACTCTAAACCTCAGCTGTGCATGGCATGTACCTAACCCTAACCCTAACCCTAACCCTAACCCTAACCCTAACCCTAACCCTAACCCTAACCCTAACCCTGACCCTTTAGAGTCCTATCCCTAAACGGAACCCTAAACCTCAGCTGTGCATGGCATGTACGTAACCCTAACCCTAACCCTAACCCTAACCCTAACCCTAATCCTGACCCTAAGAGGCCTAACCCTAAACGGAACTCAAAACCTCAGCTGTGCATGGCATGTACCCAACCCTAACCCTAACCCTAACCCTAACCCTAACACTAACCCTAACCCTAACCCTAACCCTAACCCTAACCCTAAGAGGCCTAACCCTAAACGCAACTCTAAACCTCAGCTGTGCATGGCATGTACCCAACCCTAACCCTAACCCTAACCCTAACCCTAACCCTAACACTAACCCTAACCCTAACCCTAACCCTAACCCTAACCCTAAAGGGCCTAACCCTAAACGCAACTCTAAACCTCAGCTGTGCATGGCATGTACCTAACCCTAACCCTAACCCTAACCCTAACCCTAACCCTAACCCTAACCCTAACCCTAAACCTAACCCTAATCCTGACCCTAAGAGGCCTATCCCTAAACGGAACTCTAAACCTCAGCTGTGCATGGCATGTACGTAACCCTAACCCTAACCCTAACCCTAACCCTAACCCTAACCCTAACCGTAACCCTAACGCTAACCCTTACCCTAACCCTAACCCTAACTCTAACCCTAACCCTAACCCTAACCCTAACCCTAACCCTAACCCTAACCCTAACCCTAAGAGACCTAACCCTAAACGGAACTCAAAACCTCAGCTGTGCATGGCATGTACCCAACCCTTACCCTAACCCTAACCCTAACCCTAAGAGGCCTAACCCTAAACGCAACTCTAAACCTCAGCTGTGCATGGCATGTAGGTAACCCTAACCGTAACCCTAACCCTAACCGTAACCGTAACCCTAACCCTAACCCTAACCGTAACCCTAACCCTAACCCTAACCCTAACCCTAACCCTAACCCTAACCCTGACCCTTAGAGGCCTATCCCTAAACGGAACCCTAAACCTCAGCTGTTCATGGCATGTACCTAACCCTAACCCTAACCCTAACCCTAACCCTAACCCTAATCCTGACCCTAAGAGGCCTAACCCTAAACGGAACTCAAAACCTCAGCTGTGCATGGCATGTACCCAACCCTAACCCTAACCCTAACCCTAACCCTAACCCTAACCCTAACCCTAACCCTAACCCTAACCCTAAACCTAACCGTAACCCTAACCCTAACCCTAACCCTAACCGTAACCGTAACCGTAACCAGAACCCTAACCCTAACCCTAACCCTAACCCTAACCCTAACCCTAATCCTGACCCTAAGAGGCCTATCCCTAAACGGAACTCTAAACCTCAGCTGCGCATGGCATGTACCTAACCCTAACCCTAACCCTAACCCTAATCCTAGCCCTAACCCTAACCCTAACCCTAATCCTGACCCTAAGAGGCCTAACCCTAAACGCAACTCTAAACCTCAGCTGTGCATGGCATGTACGTAACCCTAATCCTAACCGTAACCCTAATCCTGACCCTAACCCTAACCCTAACCCTAAGAGGCCTAACCCTAAACGCAACTCTAAACCTCAGCTGTGCATGGCATGTAGGTAACCCTGACCCTAACCCTAACCCTAACCCTAACCCTAACCCTAACCCTAACCCTAACCCTAACCCTAACCCTAACCCTAACCCTAACCCTAATCCTGACCCTAAGAGGCCTATCCCTAAACGGAACTCTAAACCTCAGCTGTGCATGGCATGTACGTAACCCTAACCCTAACCCTAACCCTAACCCTAACCCTAACCCTAACCCTAACCCTAACCCTAACCCTAACCCTAACCGTAACCGTAACCAGAACCCTAACCCTAACCCTAACCCTAACCCTAATCCTGACCCTAAGAGGCCTATCCCTAAACGGAACTCTAAACCTCAGCTGTGCATGGCATGTACCTAACCCTAACCCTAACCCTAACCCTAACCCTAACCCTAACCCTAACCCTAACCCTGACCCTTAGAGGCCTATCCCTAAACGGAACCCTAAACCTCAGCTGTGCATGGCATGTACGTAACCCTAACCCTAAGCCTAACCCTAACCCTAACCCTAATCCTGACCCTAAGAGGCCTAACCCTAAACGGAACTCAAAACCTCAGCTGTGCATGGCATGTACCCAACCCTAACCCTAACCCTAACCCTAACCCTAACCCTAACCCTAACACTAACCCTAACCCTAACCCTAACCCTAAGAGGCCTAACCCTAAACGCAACTCTAAACCTCAGCTGTGCATGGCATGTAGGTTACCCTAACCCTAACCCTAACCCTAACCCTAACCCTAACCCTAACCCTAACCCTAAAGGGCCTAACCCTAAACGCAACTCTAAACCTCAGCTGTGCATGGCATGTACCTAACCCTAACCCTAACCCTAACCCTAACCCTAACCCTAACCCTAACCCTAACCCTAAACCTAACCCTAATCCTGACCCTAAGAGGCCTATCCCTAAACGGAACTCTAAACCTCAGCTGTGCATGGCATGTTCCTAACCCTAACCCTAACCCTAACCCTAACCC